>NW_025933370.1:0-554 GCF_000764305.2 Hyalella azteca
AAAGGTGAGTGGGTAACGTAAGTTACGTAACCCCCATGTTAGTAAGTCGCGAAAAAAATCGGTTTTCCGATGCCGACCGCCAAAAATGGATTTCGTAATCTACACCCCAAAAAACATATAATTCAAAAAAAAACACCCTTTTTTTTGGATGTACTTAATCTGCAATAATACCCATATGTGTACCAAGTTTCAAAGTAATCTGTCAGTAATTAACAGAAATAGAATTTCTATAAGAAATTGGACATTGCCATTGGAAATTGGAAATTTTATTTCGGTTACTTACTGACAGATAACTTAGAAACTTGGTACACATATGTAAAAAATAAATCTAAGACTTTTTTTATTCTCGTGAATTTTTCAAAAAATGACAGAAAACGTGAAATTGTTGGAAAACCGATGTTTTTTTCTGTGTGACGAATTCGTCACGCCAGGGCGTAAAGGGTTAAGAATGATTAGGATTCAGTACATGGCAATATTACCCTTGCAAATGGTCAAATTTCTGTAGTAGGGTTTACTAGGGAGTAGGGACAGGGTAGGCCAATGATATCTAAAAA
>NW_025933371.1:0-134792 GCF_000764305.2 Hyalella azteca
AAGATGAACTTGTTGAAGCCATCGCTGTTGCTCGTTTCTTTACCTAGGAAGCTTGTGTGAGCGTCCAAGACCTCGCTGAGGCGCTGCGATGCATGTGAAATTTTGCTGGCGTCATCGTCAATATTTGGCGATTGTCTTGAATTCTTCAAGGTATCGCAGGCACGACTTTCGCACTGCCAATACCAACATGTCCGGCCCTTCCAGTCAGGAAAGATCACGACGAAATTCTGGAATTTTCTTGACCCATTTAAAGTCATTGAAGGTGACGATTGAATGATTGTTTCTGTCCTTCAGACGTACCTGAAGTTTTCTTTCATATTAAGAGTTTGACTGTCAGCGCACGCTTATTTCAAGTATTGTGCTCCTTGTCAATTTCAGGTGAGGCTTTTGCAGTTATAACATTTCTAGATTTGATATACAAAAGCTCCTGCATAAAAGAAATTTAAATCATGTGTAATTTGTATGTAATTATGCTTTGAGTTATATTGTATTCACCATTTCAAGATATCAATTAGGTTGAGGAGAGATTGCACGTCTTATTATTGGGAGCAGAATGAAAAGCGAGCTTCATTACAAGCGTTTATGGCAATCGCAAAGATAACAGGACCTGTATACAACTTGAATATACATAAATTTCGTTATAAAAATAACATATGTCCACAAATTTTCTTGGAGTGCGCACTGAGCAGCACTGCTTGTCGCTTGTCCCTCTCAACAAGCACCACCGCTTGTCCCTCTCAACAAGCACCACCGCTTGTCCCTCTCAACAAGCTGCACCACTTGTCCCTCTCAACAAGCACCAGCGCTTGTCCCTCTCAACAAGCAGCACCGCTTGTCCCTCTCAACAAGCAGCACCGCTTGTCCCTCTCAAGCACCTCTCAGCAAGCAACCACTCTAGGCAGGCGCTGCAATCAGAGACAACCCTGCCAGAGACCGTGTTTACAAACACGTTCAGCTGCAGCCGAGGCGCCAAGCAGGGGTTTAGTGACCTCTTCTCGTCAGTCTTTGCCTTCAAAAAAGTGATAGAAAAAGCAATACAATATACTTACCTGGGTCTATACTTTCAAAAAAAGTTAAGAGATCGTAAGTTCATCAGCTAATCATTGACGGCCTTTCAAGTCAAATCCACCAATCATAGACGAGAAAATAGAGCGTAAGTACTTACGTTCACTTAGCGAGTTTTGAAAGTATGGCCCCTGTCTGATATCCATGTTCGTGACCCTAGCCACGATGTGGCCTAATCTTCCGGTGACTCGTGAAAAATTTGATTGTTTTCAAATAAATAATAGGATACATACAAATAACGTGTCAAGAACCTTGAAGCGTTTTCCGAAAGCTCAAATGCCTTACATAATTTGTCTTCCTTTTCTTAAACAGTATATATATATATGAGTTTTTTAATAATTATTTGAAATGATTTTTCTGGCTAAAATATCGAGCTAAATGATACCAGCTTCACGTGTTCCACATGCAGCGGGCGAAATTAACTCGCACCTTGCGTCCTGTTGCCTTTTTGAGAGGACGGTTCGAAAATATGGAGGTAGTCGCCATCCAGAGAATGGATGAGAATAAAATACGTAATTCATTCTATAATTTTGTATAAAAGTAACTAATTTTTAATGAATAAAAATTTAATATATTTCCAATGGGAGTATTTATTTTCTAATTTAGGCCCCATCTTAGCGCCATATTCCTGAGTTGACGCCATAGCTCTGCACCTCGTTTGAATGTCTCTCTGTGTTGTAATCAACCTTATCTTTGTCCCGGATATCTGTTCAACCTCCCTCCTTCAACCCCCGAGACTTGAACGTCAAATTTGAGCTACTTTTTGATGTTCATGAAATAACGAGTTCTTTTATAGTGACTTCCAAATATTACAGTCATAAAGTTTAAACGCTGAGTATGCGATTGTGAAAGATCACATTCTTCCTTACCCTGAAGGCATTTTGGTCTTTGCTTACTTAGTTTGCTGGTAGCGTCGTCAGGATGTCGAATTAAAGTGAGTCAGCCCTTGCAGTCCGTTCACCATTCATGTTGATCTTGATGATTGCGCAACAGTGACATTCTCGGTGATTTCTCCTTATATTTTTTTCGCTATTTTCACCGCCACGATGAAGAAAAATTATGGGTTCTATAGCCTCACTTATGGCCAAATATTATCAAATCATTGATAAATTCCGGAATACAAACTGTCATAGCATTCCAGCAGCTCGCTTTTCAAAGATTATTTTACTTATTTGTGCTAAACACTTTTTTATATTATTATTAAATTATTTCAACAAATTTGTTTTGGTCTAAATTATGAAGGAATTGCAAATCATATTTATGCTATTACTGAACGACCTCCTTGATAGGTTAGCATGATACGATATGCGTTCGTGAAACTTGAGGATGTCAGACATGAATCAGGGAAGTTGATGTATCCTAAAGCTTATTTAATTTCTCTCAATAAATGCTCTCATGCAGCTGTGACATGCAGAGGGATTCCCGCTAAGCGGGAAATATGTGATACAGTATCCATTGTACGAGTCCATGTGTCATTTCTGTACATTGACGCATGTTTGAATTTGCTTCTTGTACAGATATATTGACAATTACGAACGCAATAAAATATCTAGCATATAGATAGTCACAAAATATATAATGGGGCATTAACTATATACATGAACACCAAAATAATAGGCTCACGCTGGGGCAAATCTAGAACCATACTTCTTTTTCGTAAGTAAATGACATTTAGATATTCGCCAGGAAAGTATAATAGATACGACTACATTACAACCGTTTAGATGAAAGGAGTATTTAAGGTCATTAGAATGCTTGGCTCTTGATGTTAATTGGTGTCGTATGCTGCCATGTTCATCTTTATATTTATGAGGAACATCTCTGTGCTTCATTCATCCGCAGAACAACTAAGTCTTAAATGAAAATATAGCGTTGCTGCGTGGTTGTCGGGTATGAAATTGTTATTTTCTTGGCTGTACATTCACAACCACCTGGCTGTAAAACAAGGCCTTCTAGCTTGAAATAATGACGTTATTTATTGAAATAAATATTGGTGCAGAGTGGTCATTCGTGTGTGCAAGGTTTGTTATTCTGTCAGCCACTTCACACCCACCAATGTTAATTTAACAATGTTAACATTTAATTAATAATCTCAAGTCACGCCTGGCATAAAAGTTCCTAAATTAATTACCTTTACTTTCGAAACTACAACGTCTGTTCAAATTCAAGCATTTGCACATTCGGAATGTTTCACGTCATAGTCAAGAAAGTTAATATTTTTTCACAATTAACTCAGCAACAATTCTGTGTAAAAATACATATAAGTTGTTATTGTAAAGGCAGGACGTATATGTAAGTCTATCTATAAATTTTACCTCTCTGCAGCTCATGCTAATTGTCCGCTCCCCATGCATGAGTGCTTTTATATACTGTAAATATATATGTATATCTACATGCATGAGTGACTGTAAACTTTAATTGATCGTAAATATGATTAACAAAATTTTTTGGACAAGTTAGACTTCATTAGCTAAATTATAAAATAACAAGTTTTAAATAATCTTGTATAAAGTTAAACTGCTAATTATCACGCAATTTGATTGCCTTAATAAGAAACATGCGTGTTCATATTTATCTGAAGAAAATTTTCCTGTTGTAATTTTTATTGACTTTTCCTCATACAATTAACCCACAAAACGACGGCACGTGTGTTCCTCATCACATCACACGTTCGTATCTATTATAGTGTCAAGTTTCTAGCCTCCGAGGTTTTTTCTTGGCTTCAGATAATCTTCTTCAGAAGCAGTTAACTTTGATGCGCTGATGATAATAAATCATATAGCAGGCACTTAATTCGCTATTTATATCGCTCTAATACTTGATAATATTCAGGCGTAGCGTATATTTTTTCTTTAAATCAGGTTATGTTTATCGAATTTTTGTCTCCGTAAATAGAGGTGTTCCGATCGTTTTTCACTTCTATGGAGTTCTCAGAATCACGTGTGGAAGCCGAACGAAAAATTACATAACATTCGAGTAAAAAAAATCTTCCAATGCAATCCTGAGCATCAATGTAGCATGAACAAAGTGACTCTCTATTTCAGACGTAAAACAAATATTGAACGCTCGCGAAAAATAATTGTAAATGTTATAGTAATAGTGAAAATAATATTGAAAGCAATATTGAATTATAGTGAATGAATAACTCAGTAACCGTGTAGTACCTCCACGAGTATTTTTTTTAATTTTTTTTAAAAAAAATATCTCAGAAACAAAACCTGAAATGGTAAGCAACAAAAACAAGCAAGCCAAAATTCAAAGTTCCAAGAACCTCAAAAAGGCCCCAAATTAAAGGTTGGAATTTTGAAGAAAAAAAAAAAAAAAACAAAACAAACCAAAAAAAAACGGGGAAAAAAAATTGGAAAAATAAAAGTAAAAGGAAAAAAAAAATGAAAAACAAAAAGGAAATAAAAGGAAAGAAAAAACCAAGAAACCGTGAAACAACCCCACAAAACATAGGATTGTGTGGCATTCACCGCCGCTAGCCGGTGCACATCACAATGCAGCCAGTAATCCTCATGCAGGATGTGACCATCAAGCCTGAATGGTCGCATTGTAACCTTCTTTGTGCAGCGCACTGCACGAAAAAAGCCTTGCGTGTGGTGTGCCATGCTTGATGCGTGGTTAGTATAAGGTTCAGGATATATAACTCTTCATTTGGACCTTGTCAACTCAGCAGGCAGTGATTTACATACGGGATGAAAAGGTTGAATGTGAAGGATGAATGTCACTCCTTGCCGCACACTGGGTTGTGCATCAAACACTTTCAAATCTATATTAATCTATATAGATTATATTATATTAATATATTATATTAATATTATATTAATCTATATATCGATATTAATCTATATAATTATGAAATGGAGGCAGAAATCAAATGAGTTTGTTTTAAAATTCTTCTCATGCTCGGCAGCTTCAGCCTTATATGTATTTTTGACCCAAGTTACAATTGCCAAGTCGTAAGACGTCTCCTGACAAGGACAGACAATTAAGGACCTAATCGATCGTACACGTTGGGCAAGAGCTCAGGATCATACTAAGTTTTTTAATCACTATTGTCGTCATGAATCAATTGGTGACTCACAGGGTGTTTCTGGAATTTCATAGCATGTTTAAGGTGCCGCCTATAGAACGCAATATAGCCGGAAGAAACTGAGGCATATTAGTTCGTAAATGAATATATTTCATAATGCTAATTAGGAAGCAAGTGTAGAGAAACTAAAACGGGTAAGCTTTTGACAATTTTTACCTTAACACCTGATTACTATAGTATAATAATATAATGGTATAATATAGTATTATACTATTAAGCGAGTATTATACGATATTATTATAGTAAAGTATAATATAGTATAATAATACTTACTTCGCACAAATAAGACCCACTTACATAAAAAATGTCACTTATATACTGGAATTTTGTGCGTGCGATTTGAACCGAAATTTTCTCTAACGAAACATTTTTCATGCAGCAATAGCTAAATGCCTAAACTTTGCTAACCAATTAGTTATATTTGATTTTCTGCGCAATAGCTAACAAGGATCGCCAAAGTTAATATCTCTGATGCTGCAAGCAAATAAAATCTTTACATCGTACGCTTGTTTCGAACTCTTGTAGAACTGCTTGACCGCCACATTAACTTCGTCTCTACATTATAAGATCGAAAGCTTTCAAGGATGCTCCACTTTTGGAGTTCATTCGTCGTTATCCCAAGTTTTCTTGAATTGTTTGTGCTTCCTTTGGCGGCCTGCCTCGACTTGGCCTATGAATGGATGTGGCCTTGGCCTTCATTGGCCATGACAATTAGCTTGCGTGCCTTACTGACAGACGAGGGTTATAAAAGGAGGATTTTGCTGTCGCTATCAAGCATTTAAATCCAGGCTCCGGATGTCGGGTGATCAGGAAGATGCATATCAACCTGTCAGCGCACAAGATGATTATAATATCTCGCTTGATTGCAAACTTGAAAATTGTTTAAATGTCTATGCTGATTTATGCCAAAAAATAACTTAGAAAGCGTCAATCGTCATGAAAATGCATTACATCTTGCGAAGTCATTTAAGGCAATACGAGTGAACGACTACAAACTCAGATATAAAGTTCTTCCAGAAGCTCACTGCAGCAAATGGGATGCATTCATGAAAATATGTCATGATATAAAATCATAATTTATTAAGAATGACGAAGAAACTAATCACATCTTCAGAAATAAGGAGTTCGATCATTTTCATTCGTTGCCGTATGGAAAAATTTGACAGGTCCATAGCGGAAGCACACGAAGTTCGTGTTTGCAACTCCTTAGGCGAAGGTCTTACGTTTTTTTCTCTCGCTAAACTCACACTACATAATTCCCGTTGCTGCATAACATCAGGAACTTCTGTAACAAATTTGTTCTGAAATGGATTGAGTGAATTACTCATACCCTCCAAGTTAACTGTTAATCATCGTCGAATGTATAATTGTGGTCTATATGTTGAATCGTTTGAGAGAGTAAGAGCGCTCTACATCACATTTAATATTCAAAATAACTTTCTCAAATAGAAGAATAATTAAAAGTTCAAGCTCACAATATTCATATGGATGTCGCATACCGTTGTACGCGGCAAAGTAGATAATCAGTTTTTAAAGATCCTTGTACAAAAAAAACGATTATTAAAAAATTAAATACAAGAAAAAAATATTTTTCTCTTAACCAACTTTCTCTTTATGTTTATGGATAATTCAATAATAAATATACTAATACGCTTCCACCGTGTACAGTGGCCACTTATGTAACAGAACAGCAACGTTGAACATGTCAGCAATTGGATGCTGTCGAAACTATTGCATAACACATTAAAAGACTTCTTCGTGAATCAATTTTTTAATGAATGAAATTCACATTTAGTTCGAATTTTTCAATAGAAATTAGTCATCGGCTTTTTCATTAGAAATTAGTATGGCATTAGTATCCAAGTGTGGTTGTCCCATATCTCAAGAGCCCGTATCTTTGAGTGACTCCACTCCCACGATACAAAAAATTTGTAATAATGTCTTATTTTTTAATTCATTGCTATCATTTTTGTTTGAAGTAATCGATATGATTAGGAGCAATCGGCTTGCCAAGGCAGACATCGAAGAAGGAAGATCCCGCCATTTTTTGTACGACCGCATTCGATAACCAAGATGATATTGATTGCTAAAGTAATATTAATCATAATGTCTGCTGGTTATCTTATATACTTGATGCTCACTTCAGTGCAGATCGAGTGTGTCGCCATTGACTTTATTTAGCAATGACGTCTGTATAAGATACTGCGTATTGCAGGCGCTCTTATATAACTATCGGTGAATTGAAAAGTCATGCATTTTTCACTTATACTCAGCCTTTTTTCAATCGCTCTTAAAGAATGAAGGATACATTAATTAGATACAGTTTTTGTTTTAAACAATTTAAATCATTTCAACTGGACCCGAATACTGATATGTGTCGGTGGGAGGCACTGCACTCTATGCTGGGTTTACACACCTGAACACACAAGCGTGCGTGAGTCACTGAGTGGAGTCAATGCGTCAGTAACAACGGTATCTTCGCATCTCGATATAAGGCATCAGTATCTTAGAATCCAGTTCAAGCAAGGGTATCTTCAAATTCCGATACAAGCATTGGTGTCTTGGCATCTTGATGCAAGCATAGCATCGGTATCATTGAATTCTGATATAAGCACCAGTGTATTTTAAAGTGAAGTCGCGATGCACGCATCACTATCTTCAATGTCTCAAGCTTTCCGTAAGAAATAATTAAGAATGGATTATATTATGAACTGCTCTGATGACTCAATCGTTTTCGGTAATTGATTTAAATAATACTCAAATAAATTTTTATTTTCATCTGAGAATTAATCTCATAATAACCAGTCGCGTTCATTTCATACAGAATTCAAATATTAACGAAATTGTCTGAATTAAAGTGTGCGATTATCTCGAATGAGATGACCAGTATCTCGTCTAGTAGTCATTAATCACCTGTATATATATAGTCGCATTCATCTCATACGGAAATAAAAAAAATCCTAAATTAAAAAATTGAAGTGGTTCATCTTCCCGGTGAGATGGCGCGTATCTCGTTTAACAATCACCAGTTCATAAGGTTGCATTCATTTCATACGGAACTAAAAAATTTTCAAATATGTTGAATTGAAGAGAGTGATTTCCCGATTAAGATGACGAGTATCGTGCCTAATAATCACCTGGGATAATCACATTCATTTCATACGAAACTGTAAAAATTGCCAGTACTAATCAATTGTAGAGAATAATTTTCAAGATAGATACGAATATCTGGTCTACTGATCACCTGGTATATGCCACATTCATTTCATACTGAACTCAAAAATTTGCCAAAATTAATTAATTGTAGAGAATGATTTTCAAGATAGATATGAATATCTCGTCTACTGATCACCTTGTATATAAGATGAGACAGCGCAGGCTCACTATCATCCTTGAGAGACATGAGAGCAGCTGGCTTCTATTTAGGTCTGTTGTGATATCGCGCACAGCTCGGGCCAGAAATATCGTCAGGCTGAGGCCAGCTCAAGGGCCACGTTCGTACCCGAGACTATTAAGTTCAACCATCGTTGGTTTGAAATAATTATTTATATGTTTTATTTTTATGAGATTATAAAATCTTCTATGAAGCCGTTCTGAATTGTATTTAATTGTAAACTAGAATATTTTTCTCAGAGCCTCGTTGTTTGTTCCTAATCATTCGGTTCAATGAATGGAAGTGAATTCATAGCGAAAAAAATTCATTTGTTTCCCGACTGAATGGTTGATTTTTGTCGGCGCTAAGATCAGGGTTTTAAATGTTAGTTGAATTGTTTGTTATATACAATATTTGCACCTTAATTAATCATCCATTACTCTGATTATATAACTCTTGGCTTTTAGAAATCCCCTTAATCCGAATATCTCCTAATAGAAGCGAATGATAATAAGAAAAGACCTCTTCGAACTCGCATTTAATATAGAATACTCCTTCAACTTTTCAACTTTTTTCAACGTTGGTTCAATGTACTCAATAAAATAAAATATTTGCATGCAAACCCTTCTTCCCCCCATGTTGTGTTATGCCATATATTTTTGCCACAAAAAAAATCAGCATCACCCAGGTAACCTCCCGGCCGTTGCCAGATGCAGGCGTGGATTCGCGCTCGAGCATCGGCCATAATTTTATATTAACAGGCGGCTCGAAATACCCTAAGTTTTAAAAATTTATGATAAATATTTCTGGAAGATAGAGGTAAATTTAGGGATTGAATTTTACGAATTACACTTTTATACCTACTTTTTCAATACTTATTTCATTTGCAGATGGAAGAACTTCATGACACGTGCACACGATTGCTGCGAATTGTCAGTGCCAATAATTAAATAATTAAATTAAATAAATTAAACTTAGAAAAATAATGATGCAATAGCACGAGCTCTAAGCTACGAGGGACTCAATGACTGTTGTTCTCAACGACGTCGCCTTGACTCCAATATCTTGCTTGCATGCGTTTCGTAAATTAAAGAGACTACACGAATCTCTGACGGTATCGTGGTAGAAGTGTCGTGTAGGTTATCAGTATCATAAACATGTGTATTGTTACGAGGCGTATGCTAAAGCGACTGCAATATCACTTCTATAACTTCTGATTCGAGTCTTGGGCAAACTCATTTAAATGTATTGTGTACCAATATTTTCAGTTCCCTATTTACCTTTTGTGAGGAAAATATTTTTGCCAATCGAGAAGATTATTGTAGTAAAATTATAAAGAAGATTAACTAAAATGTATTTAAATAATTAAAAAAGTAGGGAACTGGTGACTTGAAGCGCTTGTGCAATTTTATGGAGAGAATTTTTTCTGCAGAGAAATTTATTATACGCTGATATGAAAGGGAACTTATGACAAGGCAAAACTGATGCATTTTTTGCAGGCTTTGCAATTCTAAAATTAAGAGTAAGTTGGTTCAAGGAGTAGTGAGATATGCAATTAAAGCACTTGCGTCTGAAATCACGATTCTACTTAATCGTTTTGAATTTTTCGTATCGATCGACACGTTTGAACTGACATCACTGAACATACGAGTAATTATATAAACTAGATATTTTTAGAATGCCATAATCTTGTCAGGTAGTTCTTAATTTCCTGCTCTTTAAGTATTCACCGTAAGTGTTTACGAAAATTATGCATTTTCATTAGTGTGATCACTTGAATTTAATTTTATACAATTTATCCGCATGCAGTCCGCTATGTCTTCGCCTCTTTACTTCATGCGATCTTTTAAGTCGCAGTACCTTGATCTGAGGTGTTAGGCCTTTTCTTAAATCTTACGGCCAAAATGTTTATCTGAAAAACAAATTTTCTTTTTTATTGACATGATAGTCCGTTGACCTAGGATCGTTATCTCCCCGATCTTATCGCACGTTTTTTCTAACCTACTTCGCTCCTGGTCGCAGGATGATAAAGTGTTCCTAAGCGCATATGGTAATAAAATATATTACTGAATAAATTTGTTGAATGCATCGCCTATTGTACTCTCTCAATAACTACAAATTAATTAAATGAATGGAATAAATTCTGCTATTTTTTTGCCGTCAGAGGGGGCTACCAAATATTTTGAAAAAATTAAAATCCGAAAATTTATGCTTATTTCAGATGATTTCATAAACGTTAAATAATATGAGATATTTATACTCATTTCTGTAATGATATAAAATAAGATATTTTTATTCCTGATTACGAATGCATCTCTGACTGAATGAATACTCAGTGAAGAATATTCCCGTTTTCTCTTATATTATTCTGTACGCACCCCGAGGAACACAGGTTAAACGGTCCCTGCATTCAACGTTTCTTGTGGAAATTTTCAATGAACGCTCAGGCACAGTTGCTAACGGGAGTTGTACGTGCTTATTACAAATGACATTTTTACTAAAAAATGTTTTAAAAAATACAAATTACAAGCAAGTATTTCGGCGAAGTGAAAAATAAGAAATTGTTATGATTCTGCAGATTTTTTATTTACAATAGCAAAAGACACTGAAATGTTGTCTAATTTTGCAGTGAGAAGAAATTGAGTTAAAGAGCATGCAAATAATGTTTAAATAAATACAGTCATTCGTGTAGAAACGTGCTTAGGTTTAATGAGAGAAGGAACTTGATCTGCACGCAGCGCCGATATGTGAAGAGGCTGAGTAGACCAGGCAGCTCGTTATGTATGCCTAAGTCCATGACCTCAGAGATAAACTAGAAAGTCTTCTTTAGTTACTAGTGATCTCTCATAACGTATAACTCTTGTTTTACGCTCGTATTAACGATCTTGTATTAAGGCCCTCTAGCAGTAACGAAGCTTCCGTCCAGAAATCGATGCAACTCAATGCACTTGCAGCATTTACGGGGCACTCGTTTTTCGCTTTATTTATTTGAAACACTTAATTTGTGGTTTACGGAACTTGAGAAGAAAGAATTTAACCCGAATTTTTCCCGATACTTGAAGCAGGTAAGACGCAGTGATCTTTCTTATTCTATCCATATGCTATTTACGCCGAGTAAAATTTGTCCGTGTCCATGACACAACTTGACTAATGAATCTGCCTAGGGTTTTGAACGTTACCCAAATAGATCTTACTATTTACTCTAATCTATAGTGCTATCTGAAAACTGTACTATTTACATTAAAAACGTGTCATGACGCGTGAGATGAGGCGTGTGTGCCGAAATATCTTAGCGCTGCCAGCAATTGTGTAAGCATGTGCCCTGTGTTACGCTGCTCAGACGTAACCGACGCCAGCGACGCTGAGTCATATTCATCCTTACTTATTTTCAACCGTTTAAAAAATTAACAGAGTTGATATTTCGACAGGAAACTTTCTGGTTCGGGACATTTTTTGCCAACACTCAGTGCTTAATTTTTTAATGACGATGCATCGTTGTGATTCAATAATATAAGCTGCAAATTGGAATCTTATTTCACCATATTATTTATTATATAAATATTGATTTAAATTACGAATTGATTGAACAGATAATGAGTATTTGTATCGCACTATATGAGCATGCGAATATTGTCATGTTGCATGAATATTTGTGAATAGCGGTAAAAATCTTCTATAATCATTATAATGCATCTCTTAAAGTAATGTTTCTGTACCGCGTGTGAGTGCGGCTAAGCTGTGCACGATGCACGCTTTTCTCTGCAGCCTTGAGCGGCTGTTGCCTGCTGACAGATTCGCTGAATTACTCGCAATGCTCTGCCTACCTCAGTTGCGAAATTAATTTAAATGCTAAAAACAAACGTAAGAGAAGTCACCGTATGTATGAATTTTCCTAATATCGTCGGTATTGCTGTATTGATAGTCTTGAATTATTTTTTCTCAGCTAACAGTGAATAAGAGTAAAAAATTAGCTGACACGTGTAGCTTTAGAAGGCGGTAAATACAAAACACCGACGCGACAAGTTATACCGCATGGTGACTAACGCCCTGACACACGATGTCATGGTAATATATAGTCTCTCTAAAGAATATTTGCTTCCTTGTTCACCTTGAATGGTCTTTTTATGATGTTATGAATTTAATTATGTGACTTTTCTCACAGCGTTCACTATTTGTTTAGAGTTGTAAGGGATGATTCTTGGTAGCTTTTGGATAAACACACTTTTTTTGAGTTCTAAAAATGGTAGAAAATTACGGAAATTTTTTAGCCTCCACTTCCATAAATGCTATTGGATTATATTGCTACATGCATTTTTATTTCATTCATCTATTCGTTTCCTGTCGTTAATCGATAGATTATGCCTAATTTTTAGGGAACAGAAAAAAATCGGAATTCTGTTGATATGACACATGACAATTTGTCTGCAGATTTTCTATTAAATTCAGGTTTTCTATTAAAGTCCGATTCTATTGGACAAAGAATGTTGTTTCACACGTTCAATTCATGTTTTATTTAAGCCCATGAAGCTTTTTAATCTAAGATAAACAGATAAGAAGCATTTGTATCAGTGTAATCTCGTGCGCCGGGTCTCAAGTCGGCCATTAATTCTATACCCGTTGACCTCATGACGCTGCATGGGCTAAAATAGCGCTGCTTCTCTGGCAATTTCTTTTAGAAATTGTTGACTCCTTCTCTACGCTGGCTTCAGTCGTCTTTCAATTATGGTTACGTCAATTCAATTATTGTTGCGCCAATTGGTTTGTATTGGTATTGTTACGCCAATTAACACTAATTAGCTGTCAGTGAAAACTTCGAGTTCACATTGCGTTTGTCGCAGGCTGCACGTCTCAGAATTTGGGTTGATACTACGTAAATGTATTCAAGCTGTCAGCCGCTGTATGCGGCATCGTTTTAAAGAGACAATAAGTTCCAATTTCCAAGCAGTGTCCTAATATCCTTATAACCGATCATCACAACATAATAAGTAGCAATTAGAGGTATAATTCTTTTCTAAGCAATGAAAATGCATACTAGTCAAGAAGTTGCGTAGGTTTATCTAATAGTTATCGACCATTAGCATAAACAATGCGGCACCGAGCAGCCTGTTGAGACTGCAGCGGCATGCAGCGAGCCCTTAAAAGTTGACTAACTGCCTTACACGGTGCCTCCGTGTTGCTAGGCGCTGCAAATGACTAATATTGGTCCGTGATACAGCTGCACTCTCGTATTTTATAAATGATACTTAGTGCCGCATTTGTAGAAGACTTCTACATCTGAGTTTTTCTGATCAGAAATCCATGCAAATTCCAAAGTTGAAAGTGAGTGAACATTTTTTTTCCATCTCAGCATCTAAAATCTGAAATTCCATTCATTTTATTCGTGTTATACAATTTATTTTGTATGATAGCGTCAGTAAAAGGCCACTCTGTAACAAACCTAGAGCAATTGGGTGGTGAGAGTAGCCAAATCTCATCACTAAGCGGATCACGGAGCACGCAATGAAGCATCAAAGAGCAGATATATAATTGGCCGCCGTCCTGTACTGGTCTGGGTGGCGCCAGAGGACTGCAGCTAGTGGCCCCTACCGGCCCTACGTCAACGAGCTCTCTCTGCCTATGCTCAGACTTCGCATTGCACCTGCAAGTGTTATTTGACTTTCGCCTGCAGCTGATAACATTCAGCTACGACTAATGGCCGGTGTCAACAGAGAAAAACGTATTCGTCTGTGCCATTCGAATTCAATACAAAGTTTAAGATTTAAATGCTCTGTGACTATTTTTATAGTGCCAACGGCATTAGCGATGTAGATTTAATTTTATGCTTGTAGAGGATAAATTTCATGTCCCAATAACAATATGAATGTGTTATAAAATTGGTGCTGTGGGTTTAAAGATATGCAATAGGAAGTTTTTCATAAATTACGAGTTTTATCCTGTCACGCTATAGTAGATTTAGGTCGTTTGCAAATCTGTGATGCCAGCGCAATAAGTACCTATCATAAGCCATGCTACCGTCGTCTGCTAGGCCTCATAGCAATACGAGTGGCCTGCTTGTCATGTGCTAAATGATGCTGTCTGTCGTCAGCTAGACTTGCTCGTAGTCGGCTGGAGCCAGTGGCCTGGCCTACAATGCATGTATATATTGTGTGTATAATTAAGTCCCTTGGGCTACTCTTAGCAAGAGTTGCTGGTGCCTCAGCGCCAGGGTTAACCTTTCTCTCCATCAGCAAATGCTTAAACAAATTGACTGACCGGCAGAAACCGCAAGCTCAGTGCAACTTAGGACTCTTCAAATACAAACAATGGCGACTCTGAGACAAAATGTAAATGGGAAGACAGAAAGTTTGGCTATCGAATTGCTCACTTTAATATTTAGTTACCTACATACTGAAGAAAATGTCGGTTTGAACAGCCTTTCTCTAGAACTTGTCGCAGACTGAACGTTTCTTAGGATTGAATGGAACAGAGAAAAAATCATTTAATTTTTGGTTAGGTGACCGAGCCTGGCTTAAGCATACGATACCAATCGAGTCGTAAATAAACTCAACGAGGATTCAACCCTGACAGACATTCTTTGTTCTTATTTTATTTATAATTTTTATTTATAATTCTCGTTCAACAGGAATATTATTTGCGTTGAAATTAATTAGAAATTCCCTAAAAGCACTCAAACTTGATCGTTATCTAGCAAGACACATGGATTCATTTCGCCTTAGTAGTTAAATAAACCAAAATCAACTGATAATTTGATCCACTGAGTCCATTTCTTAAGTAAAAAGCACGTTCAATGCAGCAAGATAAAGTCTCTTTGAGACTTTAGCAAGATGAAATCTTTTATTTGAAAAGGCAATTATACTTGAGGCGAGAGTTCACCTTCGGGATGCAGAGGCCCCAGCAATGGGGGCAAGGAGCTATTTCAGGGGTGGGTTGGTAGCGTGACTGCCAGAAGCTTGCTGCGCGTGGCAACAGAGCATATCTTGCATGCGACTTTTGGCACTCGAAAATGTTTTCAGTTTTTATTCTACGACCTAAACTTGACACGGAATAATTTCTTTCAGTGTTTGAGTAATGAGATACAATTTATTAGTAACACCTCACACCGACATATCGCTAATATATAGCTTGTAATGAGTTTTCTTTTTCGCAGCAAGAAAGTGTAATGTTCACGAACAGCGGGAATTTGCTTTTGCGTTTTAATATCACGGATCAAGATATTTTAACGTTGACGAAGAAAAGTGCAGTAATATTTCATATATAAAATGCTTGAGATTAAATATTGCTGTTGTACCATCGGGCTCAGCATTTGAAGCATCTTTCAATTATTCAGTCAACCGATGCTGATATATTTCAGGTCGACATTTCAAAAGTTTCAAGTATTCAAGAGGTATTCAAAATTTGAAAGGATCTACCAGGCCACAATGTCTTTCGTCATACATGTACTTACAGTAAACAATACAGTAAATTAACCATGAACCTATGGCTGGCATCTAAATATATTTCCTAATAAGTTATCACAGATACAGGTAATTTTAAGGTTTAAATTTAGTGTATGAAATGGAACGCATATTGCTCGGTGTCCGTGCACGGTGTGGTCTGCAGCTGTCCATTAAAAGAGTTCTGTTGTCTAATGCTTGTCAGGAGCTGTCAACTGTACACTGCTCGCTCGAACACGATTTGTCTAAGGTCGTGTGGCGTGAAATTTTCAGCTTTCTTTATTTTTTCTTCATGGTACAGTGGATTCTAATGAACCTCAACAGGATACTTCATAATTGAATAAAAACTCCACTACTTAAGGTGTAAATGATCGTGGCAGTATTTGAAAAGTCTTGATAAATAAATAAGAAATGTGTCCGTAAGAGTTTTCAATTGATTGATAAAAGCTATCAAATGAATTTCTTACTAAAACAATATTTGTCTATAGTCGTGTAATAATTAGCTGGACAAAAGAGTTCTCTGTTCTGGCTGGAATTGTCGCCGCACTCCTTGTGGAGCGCCGATGCTATGGTATAGGGTATATTCTAATCCTAAATTCTCGGCTATTTATAAAGTTGTCATATGTCAGACACCAGCCATGTAACCGTTGTTTGTCAAGCACTCCTCAGATCAATGCTCCGTATAAGCCATGCGTGTTGCTCGCGTTTGGCGAGCACGATAAGTTATCAATATTTCCGTTAATGCCATAGAGTACGAACAAAATTCTGGTCCAATACGAACTGCTTTCTGTCATTATGAAAACTGCGTTAATTGTTCTCATTTCTAAAGTTGAAGTTAAAAAATTCGAAGATACAAGCTTCAACATTCGCATGAATGTAGAAGTATATCATAGTGATGCTAAACAATAGTTACAAATTATAAATTGGGTACAATAAGTACCGTTTTTCTTGCATCGTCAGAGCATATCACGAGATTCCATTAGAATTGGCAACGCTATCTAGGACGAGAGTAGACATTACTTCTATCAACTGGTAAATCTAAGCCAACATAAATACTGCCAACCAAGGTGTAAACAAAATCGAGTAGCACGGCTTTATTCTCGGTATTGAGGTTGTGGCTGAAAGACATTCTAGTAAACAACACCGGGAACTGGGAATAACGAAGACAAGGATTTGATCGGAATAATTTTAAGCTAATATTGCTGTTATTCACATTTACCGAAACTTTGCTAAATTTCTTAATGTTTTGGTGCTTAGAATATTTCCTCATTGGAAAATGCATTTCTGAATAAATTCAGGGAATGAAATTAAATTTCCCTGAATAAACTTGATTACTTTTACTTTTTGACTCTTGCACGTTGCAATTGGGAGTCGAGTATTAAACTTTACATTTATATATGACTGAGTGGCAATCAAGCAATTCCGACTACGTTAAATGACTTTATTGAATATGTCAATCACGAATGTCTTTACCATGTTTTATAGAGTATATACAACATGGTAATACAATATTACATTATTCGATTCAATATTACAATACAATATTCTAAACACCAACCCCGGGTTTATTTTCAGTTCTACCGCTCCCGGCTGTCACTCTGTCACCTCGTCTGCATGTGCACGGTGACAGCAGGAATAAATAGATATTTGAAAAGTTTTATTGCCGATTGCAGCCGCCCGTCCTTACTCATTAAACTTCATATAAATAACAATTTATGGACTCGCATAGCTACGACGTGTCACTGTTAAGAGTTGATCGACGAGGCGGTCATACTTTGCTATCTACATGTCTGTTCATTTTAATTATGACTCAAGACAAGCAAGGTTGTGCGTCAGTTCTATATTGGACTAGAAGCCTTCAAGTAACGACGGCACGATAACATTATCTTATTTGGGATCAGAGTTGAGCTTATTGTATCTGTTTTGATACTGATTCATTATTTTTTTACTAGAATTTGATTTTCAAAATGGCATTCTAATGTACAGTATTTTGAAGAAAGAACATTTACGAGTAGGTCCATGGAACACATTACTACCCAATATATAATTAATCATCGGCGAATAGTATTCGCAGTTCGATAACTTCAGGTGGAGTAATAGAGTAAATCTCTACAACTACTGTTGTCTTTAGCATAATCAATTTGTCACAACTATACAATTGCCCTATTTTTCAAGCAATCTCGCTACTTGATAGAGTGTATGAAGCACGATTTCGTCTTGAAGTTTTTTTTTATTGAATAGTACAGAGTCGTGAATTTTGCCAGTCTTGAATAATCACCACCGTGTGTTGGAAAAGTCAGTTGAGGTGCATCACAAGTTAGGGAAGGTTTACTGAGTTAGTCTCATACCTTTAGTATGAACTGCATATAAATTTCATTTTTTGATTTTTCGAAATTGTATTTTTCAAATCATCAAATGTGCGTAGACCGACATGCGTTCATTCCTCGCCCACAGACATTTTTTATTCTGCGTTTTGTCTTTTTAGGAGAGTGTGGATATTAAAGTGCATTACGGAACTGGAAAGCACTTTTTTTTCTTTGATGCGCCTTGTGTTGGGTTCATGCAACAGGGCTTAGAGGGCGGCTGGCGAAACGGGGTAACCCCTGAAGAGTCTTTACCGCCCTTAAATAATAATTATCGGAAGATATTAGCATTGTGAAATGTTGATTTTTGGCTGATAATTTCATCCGAATGAATAGAGAAATAACAAGCTAATTTTTCCTGCGTTTAATGGCAAAAATGGTAAAGAAAATAACATCAACTTTGGTGAAAACAAATGAGACGAACTTCTCACTGCTTGCTGGCGTGGATAGAAAATCTGTGAACCGACGTCCTATGCACACTTTCAGATATTTTGGATACTTGAAAATGGGAGAACTCAATTTATTCGACTGTTTAAAAAATGAACCATGCCTACTGTCTCGGTTCCCTGACTGAGCTCAAACTCTTCGTACTGTCAAACGAGTTGCCCGAGGTCAAAAATCACTGAGGTGCCAAACTTATTACCGACAGAAAAGTCCGTCGACTTGGTTGACAGTACGAAGAGCTCGACCTTCATCAAGGAACCGAGATAGAATTTGGAGGAGTGGAGATAAATTAAACAATTCAAACTTAGGATACAAGTGAATTGTCGCAGGGCTACAAAATTTAGATAAGAGGCTAAACGAATTCGCTGGCGTTAAATTTCCAGCAGTCAAATCCAGGGCCAGCGACTGCCAAAGGTTCAAACGCAAATACGCTGCAGGGCTAAAGGTTTTGACCTCCAGCATCAAACTTCGATAATCCTCGCTATTTATAAACACGACACCTACGAAGTCCAAGAGTAACTTATCATAACAAAGACGTTAGATGAAAAGAAAAATTTTAGCGCAGAAATCTATGTTTTCTTAACTCTATTTATTAGCAGCTGTTAACGAATGCAAAATGAAGAAACATTCTTTCGTTGTTACAGACCGTGCACGGAAAAATACTGTAGGTATGATGTTTGTCAATCTTATCAACGCATTTATGTCATTTTATTATAACTATAATCAAGTGTAACTAGCTTCCTATAACTTATTTAACTTCAACACTAGAGTAGAAAATATTTGTTCCTCTCATTCAGACGTCAAAAGGTATGGTGTTTTTAACTAAAAGTTAAACTAACTAACTAACTTGGAACGAGACGTTCAATTGATCCACTAACCTCAACTACTTCCATTTTCCTCATACTGCCTGAACACGGATAGGCTTAAATGAACCATAAACATGGACTACTACCATCGTCCCTCATGCTACTTAAACACAAATTCACTTAATTAATGCTTCGGTAATGCTAGCGGTCAGGTATACTGTATACACCGTCACAGGGAGCCTCAGCCCACGCCTCTGCGACTGCAAAGCTCTCCGACATGCCGTTTTCCGTTCAAGGAGAGCGGGAAGACGAGAATCAATCACAACGATTAGATCCTCGATCAATTTTAAGGAAATTCATAGAAGGAATGATTTTTTTTCTTGTTCGTTAACATAGAAACGATAAGTCTCCTCCTCGCCTTGTCCTAACGGTTCACTCGAATTTATAAACTATATATTTCTATTTTCGTTGACGCCATCTTAATTCACAACGACTCACTAAAATGATAAAAATAGAATTCTGTAAGCACACAATTTCTAAAAATGGAATTAATATTCCTTGATTTCAGCATTAACAATAATGACATAAGTGAACGAATACTTATAGAGGGAGAAAATGTTCTGAGAAATGTATCAGAATTCACATAATTAGCACTACTGACTAAATATACATTGTGTGGTCACTGGAGTTTCGTTCGATTTCTATGGAGGCATATTACTGAAAATTGGTTTTTAGCATCTATCCAACCCATATCATCCCAATTTATTGCCTAAAGATCATTTTATTACTTACGATTCCTTACTAAATACGTCTATATATAAATTCCTTCGGATTAATTGCCTCCTGCATGACATTGATCTCAAATCTTTTACAGCGGAAATGCCGAAACACTATCAAAACGCTGAGCCATATCTTTGTTCTATAATTTATCAAGCGGGCGTAAATATATTGTAGGGATATCTTAACGAATTTTCTCTTATCAACCTATAAAATGATAGCCGGAAGCTTCCTTCGGTGATATCTTCCTTCAAAACGAAGACTGTCCACCATGAAATTCGAATTTATGCCACCCTGAAACAACTCTCAAACAAACATATTAAACATTTTTTTAATACTAGAAGTTTATTATTTTCATATACGGATAAATTAGAACTTCTAATCGCTTGTTATTCTTATAAAAAGTTATATATAAAATTACATTCTTATAGCATGTCACGTCATCTATTCACGTGGAGGGTAAGAGAAGTTACGGTCGCCCTTATTCATCCACTGGAGATCTTTGTTTTATAGGTCCAGAATGTGATGTATAAATTTTTTTATACATGACTTTTATACCTCCTATGCATGGGTAATTTTTTTGCGAAAATTACATAATTTTCATCATTAATTGATGATTATTCGCCAAAAATGAATTTGTATGCCGCTTAAATACAAGCTATATAATTCAAAATTAAATTTCTAAGCGCTCAATGTCGATATTGGATATATTTAGCCTTAGCATCGCAGGTAAAGATCGCTACTTATTGTATTCGGCGTTTAATATTTACCATATACTGAGAATTGTATGCTTCAACAAAACTGATGAATATAAAACCTATACAAGTTCACTTGGCCTTCAATGAATCATCAACACAGATATTTTATACATTCATCGAACATATGAACTATATAAAAGTTTAGCTCCTCGGTTTCAGACGCAATTATTGGCTCGGCTCGATTTGGAAGAGAAAAATCTTCAATCGACGGCAGAGGATGAATCGATGACCTTTCTCTCAAGGTTATAAAAGGAAATTTATCCTCAACAAATCTAAAGCTTTCGTTGCGGAGCCAGCAGATCATGTGACAGCGATTAAAAGATTACAAATCAAAAAAATTCAGCATCAGTCCTGAAAGTCAGCTGACATCCTACAAGCAACAATTGATTTTTTTGTACAGCGATTGCATAAATATCATCTTAACTATGGTTTAATGTATCTTCCGTGATTTAAATAGCTTGTTGGCTTGGGTTTATTTATTATAGGTCCACTTTTTCCCATGCGGACAAAAGTCCGCAAACGAGCTCGACCACCCGCCTGACACCGAAGTAGACTGGAACTAATATGATTATAAAATGCGTTGGTTTAATAACATTCTGCTGCCGGAGCTCCACTTTTACTCACTGCACTGGAATTATTCTCGGACGTCATCCTGCATTGCTTGATAATTGATGCAATGTAACGAGTCTTACGCACTTTACACGTATAAAGAAATAATGCTCCTTGGGCATTTATTTGGGAGTGAACAACTGAGTTTATCTTCACTAAAATACCAAGCAGAAACATCTTATAATTTACTCTGACTGCTATGACTCAACGTGCGTTGGTCTTGCGTTATTCCGGCATTTAAACTGAAACGCAAGTGCTTTATGACTCGATTCATTTCGGAATATGTGATTCAGCCTACAAAAATTCTAGAGAGAACTGAGATACGATAGAGCGTATAGTGACTGCCACATCTTTGACCAGACTCTAAATTTAATTCGCAGTTTAAAATTCTAATCTGTAAACACTTCTATTTCCCTGCTGCTATATATGTGCATTAACTTCGTTTAATTCCAACGGGAACGCTTTTTCTATATTTACCGGGTAATATTTGTATTTGTTTCATTGACTGTGTTGTCTACTTTGTCTGTGTTGGTTCAATACGACTATTAACAATATAGTGCTTACAGTAAACAGGTGCAAGCTATTAAGTTAAACGCTGCACACATCGAGTCGCTAGCAATGGCGATGCTCAAAGGAATGAATGTAGACGAATGAATGTATTTTTTACTGTGGATGTACGACGTACTTTAAAGGGCAGGTGCGGCGTCTGTGAACTCGACCAAGTCAGCCAATGAGACTGGACGCCACTCCTCTGCTACAGACGAACCGGGCTGGGTATTTCTGTGTATCGTATCACTAGTTTAAAAGCTCGGGAATTAACATCATTAAATGCTTGAGAAGTAAAATAGGTTATTGTTTCATTTGTATAAGAAGATTATTCAAATGTTTTTAAAAAGCAAATAAAATTTATCTTTTTAATTACCTCATAATCTCATAATTCATCGTAATCCATCAACGAGTATGTTCGTAAAAAAATTTACCACTTGCTGCACATACTATTTTGGGCCTGAGATTCTAGACAGGTCGCGCTGGGTTTGGTGGGGAGGGAGAATGGTGTACCGAGTGTGCGCGTGTTTTTATTAGGGGTAAGGGGGGTTACTGATCCAGAACTATGTTATCCTTATACAGTCAAAGCTTTTCGTTATGAGGCTACGCGCCACCATTGGCCGACCGCAGGCCAAGGCTAGGCGTCTGCCACAGCTGCAGGCTGGCCATCACTTCAGCCTGGCATCGCTGCCGTGTGGAGGCTAGGCGTCTGCCTCAGCTGCAGGCTGGCCATCACTTCATCCTGGCATCGCTGCCATTTATAGAAACCAGTCGCCGGCAGAACGGCTCTTCCAAGAGCTCGTTCTCAGGCTTCGCTCTGCCAGACGTACGAAGGTAAAAACGGGGCGACGGGTCCAGACTTTGGAAGAACTTTCACAATTCAATTAAGTATTATTCGTTGTTATAATAATGACATCGTCAACACTTCTTGGCCACTTCTCAGCGCTCCTTCCATCATTTATATCTCGTAACAATGTAAATGTATGAGCAATAGCTATATCCAGATAATACAAATTCTCAAATAAGTTTATAATGGAGCTTTGCACGAACAATGCATTTCAGCAGTTGCTACGCAAATTCTCGGTGTACATATGAGCTAACTGAACTTATTTGTGTTCATCATGTTGAATCTTATCAAACGTGCAATGTTTTCAATTCTTTTAAGCTTAAACGTGCGATTACAAGAATGTTTAAGCGTCCAACTAATCAACAATCCTCAAGAATTCGGCACAGTTTGTCGAAGAAGAAGTTGGCGGTAAAGCAGGTTCTAAGCCAGTCACCTTAGGGTTAACAAAAATTGCGGATGTAAATAATTAAAAATAGACAACGAAACAGGTCCCTATGGATTCTCTCTGAATTTAACAGTTAATGTTTCGTTTGAACCTGTTTTGAATGTCACTTTACGCATCAGCTCGCTGCTTCTGCACCTATTATAAAAATCCGTTGACAGTTTTACGTAAATGAAAATGGAACGTAATCTCATGTGAATGATTACTTGCTAATTTTAAATCTAGATACAAATTGATTGATATCGATGTTAGTTGCATCCATACAAGAATTATTTTATCTAATTCGAATTTATCGAAAACGACTTCATTATCTCGTAATTTAGCAGATATTTAAACCCATCTTCTCAAAAATCTCTAAAATAACTTTCAATTGCTTTACTTTTTCCTTTCCGCAATTTGTTTTGCACGTCGCATGGGTAGTTTAGCAATACTTTCTGAGGTTAAATATTAAACAGAAATGCGAGAGCAACGGAGGCTCCTCTGTACCGAGACTGACGCAACTTCGCCAGGTATTGCGCTATGTCGCCGGCGAGTCAACGCTGCTCAGCGGCTTGAATGATTCTGACGAGCGTTTGCATGGAGTTGCGAGTGTTATGAAGGATCTCGGTAGAGCAAATCTTCTGCGATACATTCACTTGAATAAAAAATAAGTGCATCATTTGTAATACGATAATTAAATTTATGGGTCACAAATTATTGAAATTCAATGCTTGTTATCGATTAATGAAATTAAAATTCCAAAATTCATTCAATATATTTAAAATTTTCTATTAGAGTAGAATCGAAATGAGTCATTTTAAGGAAGATAAATTCCTAGTAAATGTAGCTTCTAGCAACTACTTTTACAACTAAGCTATTGACATTAAAGACTATTATTTAATGTATAGTTTTGATGTAAATAACATGAAATTTCACCAACATGTATAGGCGAGTAGTAGAGATCTCTCAAATTCTTTCAAACTACCTACATTTTTGGGCTTACTATTTCTTACTACTGCAACTCCGCTCATCATTGNTAACTCTGGCCTTCAAGCTTAATCAGGAGCCTTTGATTAAATGTGAACGTGTACGCATTAAGTTCATTCATTTTTGGATCAACGATGAACGCCAAAATAGTTTCCTTCATTTTGCGCCGAGCAAATTCCGCTGGCATTCTTTCTTCGTCTTTAAATGGTATCCTACATCCAGCCAACGCTTAAATAAATCGAACATCTAAAGGAGGTTCCAATAATAAGAGAACATAAGAGGTTCCAAGAACTTGTAAGAGGTTTCAGAAATAATATATCTGGAGTAAATAAGGATTAATTACTATGTGAGAATGTATTTGAGAATGAGGAAACTACTGCATTAGCTATTTCAGATTAGACATTACAAATACATGTAGATGTTACGCCAACTTTTGGAATTCCCTGAAATGACTTGCAATTTAATCACTCAAATTTTGTGTTTCTACACATTTACAGTCGTTCTAAGAGAACAATAAGTGCTGTAGTACGGCCATAGTACAATGTCGCGCTCAGGACACGATATTCGATGCGGCATAGAAAGAGTGGGCCGATCGAGCAGAGGTACGTTGCCTAGTATGGCATTTGGCCTCAAGATTTTCTCCGTTGCCTGCCGAGCACCTCATGAAGTGTTCACGTGATGTACCTACGCTGTGTGGCTATAGTCGTCCTAGTCTGCGATATTCGGGAGCTGAATATCAATATCTATCACTGTGATAATGGTTTCAATGGTAATGGTCTATGTAATACTGAGATAATAGGAGTTGAATAATGGGAGTTTGGCTTCAGGGGTTGATTGAAATTTTAAATCTATTTGCTGATGAAATTTTTAGAGTAAGTTCTTTAAACAACATAAAACTGGAGCGTGGAATTAATATAATATGAAATGTTAAGCTTCCAGACTTGGACACGAATTTTGTTAATATCGCTGTGTTATTGCTTACGGAATTGATCTTCGTTAATATTTATCGTGTCGATTCGTTCCATTGTATAATTTTTGTCATTCCAGACAGTGAATATACATTTTGAACAATTCAGAAGCAGTTGTCATGTTGGATATAACGCAGTGAATGTATAAAATGCCACGGTAGAGCCTCTTAGCAACTCGACGAGCTCGGCATTCTATTTAAAAGGCGGGCAGTAAGCGTTGTGGGGTTCATAACCTAAGCCTGACTGTTTTGTTTTGGTCAGGACGTCGGTACGCTTGTGGCCGTGAGAGGTGGCAGAGCACGCAGGCAGCGAATGCACGGGAACAGGCAAAACGTGGAGCCTGCGTGATCATGTGACGTCACACGTGGCGCCAGTTAGGGAGCAATTCCGATTGAAGTCTCATTCTAAGTTCATCTTAGATTCATGGTAAATTAAAGCTATAAATATTGGCATCCATGTTAATTATTTTAGCGGATGATAAAGCGAAGAAGATTGTTTTATCATTTACGTTATTTGGCCATAGTATACCTGAGAGTTTAGTCTGATGCTTACAGGCTCCAATTACTAAAATTAAGTAAATGAGACTGTGGCAGGCGTTTCAGTGAATGAGTTTTTAGATCAAGTTAAACTTTAGTTGCGATGATGTAATTCTTAGATTATGTAATTCTTAGGTGATGTAATTCTTTAGTTGAGATGATGTAGTTCGTAGATTATGTAATTCTTAGGTGATGCAATTCTTTAGTTGAGATGATGTAATTCTTAGATAAAATGAGATAGGAGCTTCCCGATAATGGATTTTGTAGCACAGTTTTTGGGTGTCCACACCTTACTCAAATATCAACCACAGAATAATAATATGCGTTTAAAAAGTACTTTTTAAGGACTACACTTCTAAAGAGGCCGGTGTTTCCGATGTTACACATGTACAAAGTACAATGAATTTCTTATTTTTTAAATATATTACAATATTTATAACTTTTTAAATACTTTTTTAATCTGTCAATTGATTCATGCACTGTCTCCGACTTTACATATGTAAGTGTGCAAAATTTCAGATCGATTGGACTGGTGGAAGTGTGTTAAATGTCGATCATAAGATTTGTAGCAGACGGACAAACAAGAAGTAAAGCTAAAGAGAAGTGTATAGTGATAATAAATTGAACCGAAACAAGATTTACGGCATGGCTACCTTTCGTTTAGGACTTTAGGTTCCGAAAATCTTAATCCCGTATTGAGAATAAGAACTGTTATTAGGTAAAATATGACTACTGCTAAACCGGCAAAGAAGCTTCAAATATTGAGATGAAGGACGAAATCGAAAACAACTCAATCCGTTCCAGGAACTTTGAAAACTTCATATTGCTCTTATAGCGAGTACTGGCTTCTTCGAACTGCTCTTTGAGTATCGAACAAACTTACGAACCTGATAAGGGCCTGTCTTACCGTTGATTGTACGGTAGTGCGGCGAAGAAGCAAGGAAGCTGTGAAGCTGAAGCCATAATTATAGAACAACGGGGAAAACTGGGACAACATTCAAGGCTGATGTTTTACAAGGAAATGTCTCGTTTGGTCTTTCTCCCTGATAAAATAATAATGATGTATTCATCATGATTAATATTTTTTCATTCATTCAGTGTCCTAATTAAAATAATTGGAAACTTTATCAAGAGTGTAAAGTGAACTTGCTCTCTATATTAATCTGCGGTCACTTCAATCAAGTTATTCCAACATTGTAATAATCTCCATAGGTACTATAATTATTACATACATAATTTTTCAATATAATCTTTGGGACTTTTGAGCATCAAGCTACCCGTGGTAAAACTTGATATAAATTTATTTATCATCACCAATCAAATAAACATAATGATCTTTATTATCTGTAAGCATCGATATACCAATTGGATTCGATATTTTTCTCGAAATATTTTTTTTTTGTGAAGGGAACTTCTCTGTTAGAATATTTATTAAGTATCCTGGGCAAACTGCGCATAACTGTAAGGGAAAATTAATAAAGTTGAATTAGTTTATATCATGTATAATAACTAAATTTTGAAAAATAACCTGAATTGTTGATGTTTTTCGATTTACCCTACTCATTTTAACGAGCCCAAACTGATTACCTACAGATCCATAGCATTTGTAGCACAAAAATTATTATTATCTTAAATTTCAATAATCATGTAAGCAAATTTCAAGATGTTACTAGTGTTTATTATGACGGTGACTTGTAGACAAGCGGGAGAATATGGAACAGCTGATAGTGAGGCACTACTATCTTCCCATACTATGGAGTTGTGGATCATCACGTGAGCATCTCGTGTACACCTTACAAGCACAGCACTACCTATTCTTAGTCATCTTGTTTGCAAGATATCATGTTCTGTATGCATTAATCACTTTTAATTGTCAGGTTTAGCCGTGAAGGTCAGACTTATGCATGTAATTTTCTCAAAAAAATCTGCAGTTGTGTCGATGAATACAAAGTTTGCTTGTTCCAAGTATGACTGTAGCTGTCGCCAAGTGGTAGAGGTTGTGGTGGTGATGGAGAAGAAGGTGGCTGTACCGTGCGAGATAGTCAGAAGAACTCAGCCTAGGCTCAGTCAACTTGATGCCACGGTGAAATAAGGTTGTCAAGTACTACGCGCTTAAACTATCGGTGGAGATAACGATTAAATATACTAAGATTACCTACGCTCGCTCTGGCGTATTCAGAATACATATAGTTTCGTCGAAAGATCTTCTAGTGACTCAGTGAGTACCTCACAAACTGTGATTGGGATGCATGCACTGAAACTGAATGAAAATAATGTAGGTATCACACCTTGTTTATGTGATGTCTCTTCCATAAGAACTCGATCAATTCGTTGTGCCTAGTATATCGTTATTTTTAGTACTACGCTATCTCCATTTCTCCAATTATTTTTTATTTGCGAAAATTTTCGGAATACCTGCACTTGCAGCCGTGATATCTGTATATGCAAGTGTCTGCCAAGGCTAGGGTCACAGTGTTACAGCACACACCGACACAGGTTGCTCTCTATTTTAACATATTGTGTAACCTCCGTCGCTATTTGTGCAAATGCAATGCAATCAAATACTTGCTTGCTGGTCTGTAGGAATGTTCTCGAATCGATTCTAAAGAATCCTTGCCAAATTATACAGCTTCGAAATATCTTGGCACGATATACGCGTAGGCAGCAGGCACGACACGTGTAATTTCTGTTGAAACTACGGTCAGTGACGCAGAAGTCGACAGAGTAATGGTCACACAGCACGTAACTTGTTACTTTTCAATACAAGCTGAAATAATGGTCCTAAATGCGGAAACTTGTGTTCATCACATATATAAATGGTCAACTTCTTAGTAGATTTTTTTTTCTAAATAATTAACTACCGATTCGATTCGCTCAGACTTCGGTACGTATCTAAGATGACGAAGGGAAGTGGTTATGGTATCGACGGGAATCTATGTTCTGCAAGCTGCGTCCTAAGTTCCAACCGAATTGTAAGATTTTTGGGGTTAATTAGTGAAATAAGTGAATCATTCATTGGATGCCTTAACATTTAATGAGATGCAATAATGCGATGAAATTCATTTTATAATGAATAACTTCTCACGAAATTCTCCCGGTTCTTATGTGCGATATCCAATTTAGTAGACACTAACTCGGTAACTGAAGTACACGCTAACGCCTGCCTCTGATGTTCACGAAAAAACTGTTGCCGACTTGCTGTCTCAACTCCCATAGATAAGCTACGTACATCGACTCTCGAATTTGTATGGTCTCAGAATTAGCAGTCGGTGCACCGCAGTGATAGAGTTGCGCCGCCATTAGCATGTGTACCGTATGCCAGCCACGGCTGAAAGCTGCTCTAGTCGGTGAGCTGTTCCAGCAACGCCGCTCTCGAGTCGTCAGTCTCCCTGGCGCCCAGTGTGCGGCTGCCAGCGGTTGTGGCGCCGCTTGCCCTGTTGTCTCCCCGCCCCATCTTGATTGCCGCTTTTGGACCACTAATTCTGTTTCTCAAAGTGTATATGTTGCGTTAACGCTTCAAAGATCCGTCTGAATGTAGTGCGAAGTTTTCAGGATTGAATTTATGCATTTTGCTGTCATTCCGACTTCCGAGTGCTATATTCGTTGTGCACAGTAAATAATTTTATGCGTGAGGTATTTTCTTTGGAGTTCCAACGCCTGCTAGGCTATTGCTTTGTGTATTAAAAATACCATTTAAATTTCCAGTTTTTATCTTATAAAAAGTCATAATTTTGTGTTATTCGTACATTCCGCTGCCGAAGTCTCTCTACAGCAATCAAACTTCTATTGTATTTTTCTATTATATCAAACTGGTTTTACCGCTTATGTGCAATAATTTAATAGGCCATCGCATATTCCAAATGCTTGGCCCTGTTAGATGTGCTTTGTCAAGAGGAACTAATGACCTCAAACTGGGCCTCAAATCTGTTTTCAAATTTTTCGTTTCGCCTGGATATACCGTACCTAACGAAGTGAAAGGCTCCGCAAGTACCGTCAATGCCACTAACTTCGCCACAGCATTTGTGTCGCCTGCCTTCGAAAAAAAAAAGATCTGTTTCGTTAACAGAATTGTGCCACACATCTCTAGCGCGGTCGAAACAGGCTAACAGATATGTTTCGATCGCTAAAGTTACTATATGGCCATGAAAGTATGAAACCCTACAAATCGTAGTTGTCTCCAGAAATATACGGGTTTTAGTGACGAGCGGCGAGTTAAGTTGTAGCTGTTGATTAGCGACTCCTGTGTCATTGACTCCCGTTTTTTCAGATTTCTGGCATAACTTTGGAATACATCTGCTTCTTTCGATTTTCGATATCCGAAGCTTTTTTATAGAGATGATTTGCACTTAATCGTCTTTGTCTTTTGTGCTTTTGCAATTGGATATCTTGTAACGTTTAAAAACTTAATTTTATTAAGGACATGAAAGATTGAACGTTTTCTATGATGAAAATGAAATTAAGTGAAAATCTCTTATTTTCATCCTAAGGTAAACATTTGGCCTGTTTTTCGACTGTAATTTTTTTTATTTGCTAATTCTAGTGTTAAAAATTTTTAAATTAGTAGTTTATAAAGGAATAATTATTAATTTCATTGGCTTGAACTATTTACTCATCAAAACAAACGTACTGAATTGTTCCAAATAATGAAAGTGAATGAAACCTAATGCGAAATTGTTTATGATGTCGGTGGGATGAAGTGCTCCTTTTCCAGATTTTTCCATCAATCAATCGTCAAACCTAATAATTATGTGGAGTGTGGACGTTTTTTTTTTCAATGCTATCATTCATTTTCATTAATTTTGATTTTTGCAATTGCTTTGCTTCATAATTATAATTTTGATTTTTGAATGATTTCATGATCATTATTTATAAGAAGGATGTAGGAGAAAGTCTTCTTAAAGTCAAGGGATTCTCAACTGTAGATTTCAGTAATTTTCTTTCACCTTCTCCCTATTGAATGAAAGTGTTGATAAAGAGTGCAACCTGTTAAATTTTCATGTTCAAATATGTCATTTTATTAATAAATATTTATCGAGACTGTACTCTGCAGATTGTTATAAGCTAGAATGATGTATTATGGTCGTATTTTACGAGACATTCATACTGTATTGTAGTTTCCTTCTCCTCGGCTTGGTTTGAGGCTCTGTAACGTCGATGTTTTGCGTCCATTAATTTATGCCATTCATATTTGCCCCAAGCGCTCGCATTTCTCAACTCTCCTGTAACTTCAACACAGCTGACCTATCATATTTAACTGAATTTTAAATGGATTCAGCCGGAGATTTTTTACAAGAAAAGTTATGGATGATCACTTTGGCACACTATTCAGCATGGCACACATTTAAGTGGATGTAACTTACGTTCCGTGTGGAAAGGATTTGCAGTCCCGAAAGGATTTGTCGGTTTTTGACTTACTGACGGTCTCATGACGTCGATAGAGTTTCGTATGATGTATATATGCGTGTAGAACTGTCTCATAACAATAGTGTGATGCACAGGTCCTGATGACAGCGTGCACGATGCCGAGCGATTACGGGGCGGAACTCATGCTTGGGTCATCTCCAGTCATGGGCTCTGGCTTCCATGGAACAGGATCTTCCTTCTTCTCAGAGTACCCGCGCTGCGGTAGCCCCAGCTCCATGTGGGGGGACCAAGGATCCTACTACCCCAGTCCTCTCACAGGCAGCTACTCCGACCTCAATGCCCCAGACCCCTGCAGAAGTTTTGCCAGAACCGGATCACTCAGACGGCCTAAGAAATTGAACAAAATAAAGAAAGATTTTCCAAAGCCGCTTCTTCTAACTATACCTGCCAAGTCTATATTGAGATCTCCCGACGAATTCCCTCAAGTAAGAATTGACAAGCTGTTGTGCTCAATTATGATTGATACCTGCACTGCATTTTCTCTGTGCGCTCGGCTTACCGGCTCTCTATAATGCTGAGCGTATTTTCAATTTTTTTTTGCTGAATATTTATTATTCTTTGCAGTAGCTGTAAAATTCATCGTTAATATCTTCTCCGCATATGTTATACATGTTGTGGTTCTTTCTCAGGAAGAAGATGCAGTAGCCACATCGCCCAATCGCGAAAAGAAAAGAGTTGCGTTCGCCGATACCCTGGGTCACACATTAGCTCAAATCAAAGTTATCACCGAGCGACCGGACTGTCCGCCCTTCTGGAGCGCAGAATTCATCGAAAAGGTGAAGGTTTGTTTCTCTTTCTTTTCTTTCGTTGGCATCCCTTTTGCGGCAGTGGTGGCTGTTAATATTGTGGAGGAATTGACTTGGCAGTAATTAGTGGGAATCAATTTCAATTTTCTCTTCTGAAAAAATAACAAGAAACAGCAGTGTGTGAAGTGAAAATACCTTTTATCGCTTCACATCCTGGGTAATCTGACACCACAACCGTAAAGCTTTTTGATGACCTAATCAATTTATTTCTGCACTCAATCTTACATGGCTACTCCCAAACTCCTTTTCGTTGATCGCCACTCATTTTCATTTGAGTGATTTGGATTACGTTATGAAATTTAAACGATTTGGAGACTTGGTTCATTTTTATAATTTTATTGGTGATTGTCAATTGCTGTAATTCGGTCACTTTGTGTCCGTAGCGTCTTAGGCTTTACTCAGAGTATTCGCGTTTATAAATTCTCGTATGAATGGAGAGGGTTTCAATGAAACCATTAATATGGTAAATTTTATATTAAATTTGTGAATTTAAGTTCACATCCTACATCCTACGTTATTAAAAATCTCTAGTTCAGCAAAAACGATGATCCAAACACAATCAACGTTGAAAATCAGTTAACATAACTCAAACTTCCGAATGAACATAAACGTTGATCCGTAGCAGTTTCGTTGAGTAGTACGACTGTCGGAAACGACTGTACCTCATGCGCACGTTTATGGCCGTACCGCAACCCTAGCCCCGTCCCCGCAGTCGCCTTTATGTCGCTCTGTCGTCTTAGCCGCAATTTCCGCGCTTACCTACGCTTTATTCATGTATCACGGCCGGTGTGACCGTAGAATTTCTATAACAACCGTACTTTGGAATAGTGGCGTATTCTTCATCGCCGATGATATTACTCACTGTACTGTGCATTGCCGTACATCTGCTATTGGTGATCGTGACCGTACCGTGCTGATACCATGAAAATGTTTGCGCAGTGCTCGCTCAATAATGTGTGTGTCGATAACGTATTTCAGCTTATAACTCCCGACAATTTTCAGGTTACTGGTGGGTTTTCAGCTGAGAAGCCCCCGAATCGATGGGAGTTGACTTTCTCTCAACCTGTCTCAGATTATATGGGCTTCAAACTCCGTCTTGATAGGGAAAACGTCGCACTCGAGAATGTTGTCATAGAAGAAACCCAAGGAATAGTTAAAGGAACCGTTAAGGTGAGTTAACCGAGATCATGAGCGACAGTAAGATTGAACCGCTTCTCACATGATAATTAGTTCAATTCTATCAATTTCGATTTAATCGCGCTTGAGATCCTGCAATAAATTTAAGCTGTGTTCGTAAAGAGCGTCTGAAGTGTTACATTCCCAGCTACTCCCCATTTTTAAGCCTTTTTATGCTTGGTCACCCGAAAGTTCAACGGTGTTTCGTGACAATAAATTACTCCATATATTATTTTGTTCAAATTCTGAGTTCAAACGACTTATGTCTTTTCCAGGTTCGCAATTTATCGTTCCACAAGGACGTGTTAGTTCGTTACTCAAGCGACGCCTGGTTGTCGAGCAGGGATGTGTCTGGTGTGTTCATCCCTGCGCCAACAACGTCGGTCGCTTACGACCTTTACGACAGATTTAGTTTTGAGATCCCGCTCCCAGAGGCCAACCTAACCGACAAGCTGGAATTCTGTGTTCGATTCTCATGTGATGGAAGAGAATACTGGGACAACAATAGTGGGCGAAATTACGTGGCTATTTCATTCAGATCAAAAAATGACGAGAAGAAAAACAAAACTAATGATGCTTATCAATTAAGCTTAGACTCGTGGACCGAGTTTGCATCTTGGAATCACCTAAGCTTGGACGATTCCCCGTACTGGTAGCATCCAGCAGTGACGGTCGCTTGTTGATGCCAAGTTCGCCTTCAGTGCCTTTGACAGAAGCTCGTCCAGTTCTTTGACACTCAACGTGCCTTGTTGTGACCGAGATAGATACGTTTTTCATCTCCGAGTTTACGTACACTTTGTGAGTGAGAGTAAGGACTTAAAATAGTGATTTTTCGTGACAGCTTGGACTCGAGGTGATGGTATAGTCAAGTGCTTCAGCCTGTGAAGGAAGTGTTCGACGAAGCCCAAATCGGACGTCAGACGATTGTGGAAACTAGGCTGTGATCCATGAAGAAAAGTTGATGCCCATGTGAAAAGAGAGTGTAAATGTTATCTCCTTGTATTTAAACGTGTTTTTTGTCGGTGTAAGCAGTGGGTGCATTCTCCGTGCCTCCCTAGATACTATAACCCAATATCCTCGTCGCCGTTGGAAGTTAATAATCCACCTAATCGGTGAATCTTGGTCGGTCGAGTGTTACTGTTTTATCTCGCTGATCGAGGAAGTACAAAGCTACTCCCAGACTGACATAACAGTGGTCGCGAGTACAAGTTCTGTTATGTTGGTCACTTGGATCTCCCTCTCGAAGTCCTCGACAACGCTTGAAGTAAAGTTCCTCGTAAGTCAAATTTTACTAACATCACTTTGCATTTTATTTTTGTTTGTACCCTTTTTTTACGCCAGTGGAAGAAATTTCGATTTTTTAACCTCGACGTCTGAAGAAAACGTGTAGACTTTTCTATCTGAGAGCAATTATACGGGTTTCGGATTTTATCAACCACTCGTATAGCAAACCATAAATTACATCTACGTTTTTTTAGAGAAATTAATCAATTTGAGCGATCGGAGAGATATTTGATGATCTTAATTTTAATTAATTTCCAAATATCACGACTTGAAATATTTACCGGTACCGTTAATCGTTCCATAAAATTATTCTCCCGGGACAGCATATATGAAAATGTTGTTCTCTTAAATTTTAATGAAGCGAATTTTGTTAAAGAATGAACTCGTCTATTATTGGCATTCACCGGCCAATCCTTGACATGTCTATATGGCGCGCGGAAGTTGTGTAGGCTAGTACGGCCAACTGATTGAATCAGTGCTTCGAGACGTTGACTCATACAGCATACTAATTAATATGCCCTTCATTTGTCGAGCCCATTTTTCTCATCTTTCATTTGATATGTGATGATTACTTCTAACCAAAATTATTCGATGAATTCTTAATTTTTTACCAATTAGAAATGTGCTCGCAGAAAGCTTCGTGATAAGTCACCTCTTACAATATCTGAAGGCAGCGTTACGGTCTCTATGGCTGCCGTATCTTATTGAAGTGCTATAGGCTGCTGGCAGAGGCGATGCCGCAATGCTTGTCGTTCGTGCCGGGACTGAGATACCGGCTGATGCTGCTGTTTCTAGGCGCATTGTTGACCTTGAGAAGCTCGTGGAGGTTGAGCTCCTAATATCTCCAGCCCCTGTCGCTAAGTACTCATTTGACACACGGAAAATTCCTTTCAGAATTGATATCAGCAGCATTAATATTATAGCGTTTCATGTTATAAAAGTGAGTGGCTTTTTTCGTAGGCAAGTAAAGATAGGTAAGTAGAGTTAGCATGTAAGATAAGTTGAGCTGACTTGTATTTTACTGTTTGCGTCGCCAGACATGCATGTTTGATCGCATCAATCCCCATCCACATTTGCTGTGCATCCGTTCTATATTTTGTATTTTCTTCGAGCAAAAAATATGTTGATCGCTCTCTTCTATGCGTCCATACATACCGGTAACTGCAACAGCTGTTTAATGGCGCCCGCAACGCGTGTTATGACAACGCAATATTTTCCACCTTGAAACACTGGCAGCTCGAACTGGCAGATCTCATAGCGGAAACTGACAGGAAGTAACTGAACATTCAAGCTATTCTTGGCGCAGAGCCTTGTCTTCTGTCATAATTGTCTGGCCCGAAGCGCCTTTGCATTTCACCCTTCGTTGGATTTTAATGTGCAAGCAAAAAATGTTAGTGAAAACTGACCCATCGACTTGTGAAAGCAATGAAAGTCTGCCTAAAAGTTGGTCGTTCTCTCATGGTTTCCTGCCCATTTAAGAACCAGGTGATCGTCTTAGTTTAGTTAATTTCAGTTATGCAAGCCACGTTTCGATGCTCCTTTTAATCTCATAACCACTTTTTTGCTCGCTTCGCCGCTCGTCCTTGCCAAGGCACATGCGTCCGCTCAAATAGTGCATTGGAATCATATGCTTCCATCTCATCATGGCATCACCTCACTATTTCTGTACTTTCAACCCTTGCATCTTTTTAATGGTAATCAACATTACTATCACTTCATAAACTCGAATATTATAACCTGTCATTATACGCGAACATTGCCTGTGCTGTTGAGTGTTTTGAAGCTCAAACGCTCCCTGTTCACTTCCTGTTAGATAATGACAAACAAGACTGAACAATTAGGTTATGTGGTTTAGTAAAAGCAGCGTGAGATGTTTATACCAATTGGTGTTGAGTCTTGGGATTTCCTGTGATGAGTGAACCGTTTGCCCTCAACGCGTTAGTTTAAAATGAACACGTTGGTTACGCACCAGTACCGTTTTACTCAGCGCGTTAGTTTAATTAAAATGAACACGTATTGGTTGCGCGCCAGGATGCAACTGTCATGAGCCTCTAAGTAAAGAGTGCTAGAAGGCAACTACGTGCGACTTGCATTTTTTTGTGTAAACATTGCATTCAGTAAAACTTGACTGGAAATATTTTTTTTCCAGTACAGAACCTTTCGCCAAGTTTTATTACTATGATTAGTTTGAACTTCCTGGTTTGTATAATCTTACATTCACGTAAAATTCACGGCTTACTGCTTACATTCACGGCTCATAAGAGCAGTCATCTTCTTTATTTCCTTGGCGATCCACGACTTTAGGCGCGTCACCAAGAAAAATACAACTAGTAATCATTCATGCGCTGGGCAGTCCGCTGTCGGTGCAGCGTTGCTATTTTCTATGTTCGTCCCTCAGCGGGACTTGCTTCCTGATTCCTAGAACGGCGTGCGCCCGCCGTCACATGTAGCAGCCGCGCTGCGCCCACACGAACTTAGCTGCGCAACCCAAGGACGATTCTTTTACTGCAGTCGTTCTGGTGAACTTTACTCTGCTGCGACATGCATTTTTATGTGGGCCTGTGCTAACATTAGGAAGCGACGATTCTCTATAGGATTATCCTAGTTTGCACTTCCGGCGAGTTTAGGCATGACCGTGGTTGTTGGCAGCGATCCCTTTTCATGGCTGCAGTATTCAATAAATTGATAGTGTGAAAGGACTCGCTTGGGCTATTCCCACTGATTTTTGAACTTTAACATTACCTCGAAAAAAAAAAATTTTTTCATGGTCGTCTTCAAATTTTGCCCTCACATAACTCATGCTGACTTCGCATTAAATATCGCATTTTCCACAACTTCGATTTCGTTCACTTAATTCATTTATTTCGGTGAGACTGTAATCTTCAAAACGAAAATTTTGTATTTACTTTCCTTCAATAATTTTTTATGATATTCAAGTGTGACTGTCGGTCACCTTCCTTATCTTTTATCATTTTATCACATATTTAGTTGCAACACTTCACGTCAAGTGGTACATAGCAGTCTTTAATTTTAACAGGTAATCACTTTATTAACATGATTTTATTCTCTGCAAATGATTTCCATTAGTTATCCTTAATCTTCATTCTATCCCTTGAACTGCTGTACGTCAGGTCACACTCCGAGAGTTGGCGCGCTGTGCAGGCGCCGCCGGTGCCAAGTTTAGCCTGCAATATATGGCAGCGATCCCATGGGCAGTCGGGGTTTTATCTTAGTCATCCTACATGAGCCTATTGAAATATTTTTCTCTGTTTTGACGCTTTAATGGACAACAACAAAAAATTGCTTGGGTTTGGTCGGACGACTGTTCATCAATGTTTAGCTTATTACGAAAACACATTCTCATTGAAACCGGACATTATTCCCATTGAATCATTACGGAAAACCGGACATTATTCTCAATGAAACCGGACATTTTTGTGTTGCTCCAGCTATGTGAATTCTCATTCTCACAATAGGTTTGCAAGAAAGCCTCGTTTTGAGGAATTCTTAATGTGTAATTACCTTTTAATTACTCATTGTCCTATCACTTACAAAATCATGTCGATTTCCTACTCTTAAGATTTACTGCAATTCTCCTAAAATTTATTCTTTTCCTGCAGGCAACATATGGCGTCGCCACTTGAAGACGGCTCGTGAGGGCGCTCATATCGAGAGGTCATGCAAGCCGACTCAGCAACTGGACTACGTTAGTTCAATTCGTCTCCTTCCATTCTTTGTAAAATAAATCATTCAGTTGCACCTTAAAAAAAAATTTTTCCACAGCCGACTCAAAGTTTCATGTAAAGATCTCCGTTGAATTAACTATCGGAAATAGGGCGAATTTATCGTGCAACGTCTTCTGAGATAAGAGATGTTTGTGAGTGGAAAAGGATGAAGTCCTTTGGAAAATGTGCTTTTCATTTGTGTCGCAGACCGTATAGGAATTTTGGAATGTTCTTGATATTTTTTATTCGTGTTTTGCTACTCGCTTATGTCGAGATTTGTTAATCATAACTACTGAAGAGACTTGTTTCGTCCTCTTGAAATGTGAACCTACTGATTCATTAAGAAGCTTCGTGCTTACACCGAAGCCTTGGTGATGGTCTTACATGTATTTCAAGTCCATCACCACAATTGAAGAAATGAGTGCGACTGTCAAATAGTGATGCACATTTGGCCTTTGTGCGGGTCATCTTGGCTCAGCTGGGCTCACCAAAAAGGCGTATCAGTGATACGTCCGCTCTCTTGTGCTGTGACTAAGAAAATGCGTCACTGTTTTGACAACATGACCCAAAACAATGAAGTCCTTTTAAAAATGTGCTCTTCATTTGTTTCGTAGACCGAATAGGAATTTTGGAATGTTCTTGATATTTTTTATTCGTGTTTTGCTACTCGCTTATGTCGAGATTTGTTAATCATAACTACTGAAGAGACTTGGTTCGTCCTCTTGAAATGTGAACACACTAATTCATGAAGAGGCTTCGTGCTCACACCGAAGCCTTGGTGATGTCTTAAATATATTTCAAGTCCATCACCACACTTGAAGAAATGAGTGCGACTGTTTAAATAGTGATGCACATTTGACCTTTGTGCTGGATCATCTTGGCTCAGCTGGGCTCACCAAAAAGGCGTATCAGTGATACGTCTGCTCTCTTGTCGTGCTGTGACTAAGAAAATGCGTCACTGTTTTGACAACATGACCCAAAACTATTTCTGACTGCATATCTTTGGTCATTTATGATGGTCGGCTATGTATTTCGTTAATGACGCTCATTTCCTTGTGGCATCAATTTCAAGTGTTTTTCTGCAATAGAAACTGCCACGGTGTGGTCTGTTCAATGAATATTTCGTTTCCTAACATTTCTCTGCTTGATAAATTTCCTGAAATGACGGAAGACCTAACTTGTGGATTTTCAACGTGAGTCCCGTCTCGTCTTGCCGCATATTTGTGGTTAGATTTACCGCATATTTCGATTTCGCATTATGCTGAAACTTTTTCGTGTTCCACGATCAAGTAGACTAGTTTTTTTTTTCGAGTTTTCTGATTTACTTGATATTGACTAACTCGTCTGAAGTCGACCTTGGGCCAAACCGGTGCAAAGTGTTATGATGTTGCCAAACCTAATATATCTATCATGTTGCGTTAGCGGTTGTTGGGTGCAGCTTCTTCCTGTTAGCAGGAGTTGTTTCTACTGTGATAGGCTAGCCTTTAATGTAAATATTATTTTAATAGGTTTCGTTTTTGATTATTATGATTACGTCTCCAGAAAGTTGAGAGCTTCTGCAAGGTATATTCGTACACGAGACGAGACGTATGGCTGCCTTATACAATTATTGTTGTGCCACGTTCGTATGTAGTCTGCTTTACTCGAGGTAGTGATGAATCATGTGGTGCTGATAGCTCGAATTTTAAACGCTTGATGTCTTGAAGTTTGCTGTCGCAGCGGTCGCTCCATAGAATTAACTCAAGAATATTAAGTTTATGCCACCGATTAGCAATGATTGTATTTATTTGTAAACCTATTTTTAAAGACAATTAAAATTTAATTAAGATGTTATTCTTATGTAATCATGCGCCGTTTCCAGTGCAATTATTTCAATACAGTCGTAATGATTCTAGTTTGATCAATAAATGATGTTTTTAGGGTGTATTGTTACGGGGTTTTACTTCTGTTCGGACGAAAAAAGGCATCGTTGACCTCCCGTGGGCCTTGAGCTCATCGAGTCATGCTTGCTGCCGAGCGTGAGTCGAAACGCTGTCGTGAGTGTAAATATACTCCTTCTTCCTGCTACTCATTTTAAATTCTCGTTTACGTTTATTCTCGCTGTACAATATAGTTTTTCACTTTGATAGTCGTTAGTCGTACAGAAATGAGATGGGATTGTACCAGATGAGTTTTATAGTAGTGATTATTTTAAGCGATTGTTGTCTGTTTTCATCTAGTAACGTCATCATTCAACGTTGTATCAACGTTGAAGTTTATCAACGTTGTCATCTGTTGATACACTGATGGGCGTCTCTTATGCCGTTGTGTGACTTGGATGGAGGGCATGATAATGTATCAAAAAATGTGAATCACCTGCCGTGATTTAGTCTTAAGATGAAGCGCTATTTAGTAATTTTCCTTGGCGTTATTTCATGTCCGTAGCTCGCTAAGCGTGAACAATTACCGATTATAGATCTCTTTTTTGGATCATAGCCTTACTTTTATTTTACTCTGCGCGGGGGTATTGTTCGTAAATAGTGCTCAGAAATATACTGAATTTTCTCCTACACTTTCGAGCCATGCCTAGAAGCAACTGGAAATTATCTCAATAGACTCAAAAAGGATCTGATTTTGTCTGTAAGATTACTCAAGTATTTCAAACATAGCTTCTTCACGTGCTTCTATCAGTTGGTAAATGAGCCATTAGGATTACAGTTGTTTCCTCAAGTGAGGCGTGTTGAACCGGAATATGTTATGACCGTATTACGAGTGCATCTTAATTATGGAGAGAGTGTGATTTGATTGATTGGTGGGATTAAAATGCCTGTTCTCGTGAGATTCTGTTGTCTTCTTCACATATGATTAGATGAAACCCTTTGAAGAGCCTAACTGATATTGATCGGTTTTGTAATGCTCTCAGGCACCGGTCGTGGCTCACTACCACACGTTTGCTCAAGGAAGTGTTCGGTGCCAATATTCTGCGATAAGCTTGAGCAACTAATTGCTTGAATCAGTAGCTCAAATTAAAAGAGTTATATTTTGATAGTACGGCCCTCTCGTGAATTAGCATTAAGTGTAACTAGCGCATTTAAGCTGAGGCGTGTTTAATAGATGCTTACGCAACAATCCGGGAGATCATTTCACGCGGAGAACGCTTGTTTTAAGGTTGCCAGATTTGAATATTATTTTTTGACGTGTTCAAAGACTTTATTACTAAGCACCTGTTACCTTGCTTGTAATCACTGTTTAGACTTATTTTGTTTTCGACTGAAGTCAATTCGATTGCCATCAGTTCGTTCCTGGTCAAGATGTGCGATATCATTGTCGATCCATGAATTTTTATGTGCGATAATACCATCGTTCGTCGAGTTCCGTACTTATCTTCGCTAGAACGAGGGTTACCTCTGTTCGTGAAATAAGCACTCTGATAAAAATGAGACAAAAAAAATCACTTCTTTCTGTATCCTCGATTCTTCTAAATTATTTATATAAACCGGAACTGGAATCAACTTCTGTTTGACGTGCTCTAAAGTTTTTAATTTCTTAATCTTACAAAATTTTAAAGATAATTTCAATTGATGCGACGGAAAATGGTGAACGTATATATGAGAGACTCTGCTGAAAAGGTAGTGATAGCTCCATGCGTGTGAGAACTTCAATGCCAACCAAAAGTAAATATACTCTCAATCGATCGATCACAATTAAATCGAGGCTCAAACCAGGTACAGGAACTATATGGGCTTGGAACTCTGATCGTAAAACTTCAATTAATTTCTATCACAAAGAGAATGGTTTAGTAGGCACGAACTGTGTTCGAGTCGACCCCTATCAGTACACTTGAATATCATATAGGGTATATCAACACCCAAAGACCATATAGCCCCATGGACCTGATGAAAGTCGTGTAGATTTTTATTTCAACGTCAGTTTTGAAAATCTCTAGTCAAAAGGCCAGTTTTAGATCCGTCAACGACAAATCACGGTAAGTACAGAATCGACGACGGTACAAAAAGAGCATATTCTTTAGCCCCGTCTCTTGTTTACTACAGTAAGTTTTATTTGAAAGAACCCATTCTCAAATTCCTAGCGCACATGAAATATTATGCGGAGAAGTTTGACTTGATCTATGTCATGAAAACAACTTTATTTATTCGGAATTTTTATGATAGGAACAATTTTTAAAAATTAACAGCGTTCATAAAAAAAATTCTAATATGTAGTCGGCTGAGAAGTACAGATTATTGATGAGAAGAATAAAAACACTTCTAAAATAAAACATCTCAAAATGGATCACAATGATGGGTAGATTATTTACTAGTAGAATAATATAGCAAAATATTTGCCCTTTGTTACATGAAATATGATAACAATTAAATCAAAATTTCGAAGCAACGAGTGTCTGTAAAATACGCGTTGAAACCTAGATTGAATTTTTCAGTCAGTAATGCCCGGTGACCTTTACACTCTGCAGTGGCTTATTTAGCATCATAAATCATTAATTTACGAACACGCCATTGTGTGAGCACCAGCGTTGCAATCGATCAAATTACACGCGGAAAGAAACACATTCAAAAGTTTTCGTTATTAGATGAGGTTTTTTTAATTCTAACATGGCATGCAGGAAAGTAAATGATTAAATTTTTATCAACCGTCATGATCAAATTCGCTGTAAAAGTCGATACATTTAAATTTCATTTAAACTTCCTACCGCGATAGCCTTGGAAAAAGTATTCATGTTAATTAATGCTCCTTGCAGTCCAGCTTCGTGGATGTTTATAATAGCCACAATGAATTGACATATTTATATAAAAAATATATTTCCACAATAAAAGATTCCATTAGATATACAAAATCCGGATAAATTTAAGGAATCTTGTTTTTGAAACCACAAGTTTTTCAGTTATCTTTTACATGCCTACTCAATCGACAATTCTACGGACCCGCCAGCGGACTCGCCTGCGGACTCGCGCAACTGGGACACTCATAATTCCTTAAATACTCAACGGATCTGTATGAATTTTGGAATGTATCACAGATACGCTTGGATCTTGCACAGACACAGGGCTTTCAGGTTGAGATCCGCTTCCAGTTGAAGGCGTACGTATCTTCCGTTCCTGTTCACTGTTAAGCAACCAATATGAAATATTCAAGTAATTATTAAATATGGATACATTTAGTATTAGTAATGGGTTGGCCCGATTAATAAGCTCTTTCAGTACGCTTACGAGCCTAGATGATGGTTGTTAATGAAAAATTGTGGCACTACTCTTCCAATCAATTTTCGCTAATTATAACTATAATTTTGATTATTAATCGAAAACAAATTATGCAAGTTATTTAGCTCTTATTTTTTTAATTTGTTATAAGACAACAATATTTTACATATAAAATTTAGCATTTTGAAAACAAATGGATATAGTTTCATCAATTGGATTCTCTAGATGGGAATCAGAGACACACTACGAGCAACTCAGATAACTGAAAAACATCAATAGCCTAAAACTTGAGTTATTTTCATGCCCGTACGAGTTATATAGGCATAATTTGATTAATCCTTGATAAAAAATATCCGTGGAGTTTGTACCTGGGAATCTGAGGCGCTGGTGCGGGGTGATGCCGCTAGAGGGCGTCACTCCGGCCACGGCGTCGCTCGTCGTACCCGTATTGCCGACCTGAACAAACCATCACACATTACAAATTAACATTGTGTATTTACTTTATACATTAACATTCGGAACAATTTATTGTTATTGATGAAGCAAACAAGGCATCTACTGATCCCTGAATCAGTAGAGTTTCCTTTCATATGAGCAAATAAGGACAGAGTCCTTCCGGGTCCATTTTTTAAATCCATCTTAAAATAAATTATCAAGCTGTGTGGAATTTCCAGTGCGCGAAGAAGATTATTCGTCAGTCGTCAACAAATGTCACGATATTCATCGATCGGTCGCCTAATAATCTGTTTGAATCTTAAACGAGGTTTAGTATCTCTTAATTATAAAAAGAATTATTAATCCACCTTGCAATTATTATTACATTGCAATTCTTCAATTCTTATTACTTTTCAATTTCATGCTATCATTATTTAATAACGACAAATTGTGTGTAAAATCACCCTGATGGTGGCAGCCCTGATGTAGGGAACATCGTCGATGACGGATGCCGTGACCACCACCTCGGTGATGAAGGCCGTGGTCAGGAGGTCAACTCGCACCCAGTTGTTGCTGGCGCTGGTGCAGAAGCAGTCTTCCATCACTAAGTAGCAGTCGGCACCTTGAGTCTGAACAGTCACTTTCTTCTCAATTCTCATAAGTTGTGTTAGTTTCTTATCATTATCATCTAAGTAAAATTGTCATTTGTTAGTTGCTGTTTGTATTATTCCTTAGTTATCTTGATTACCTATGTAATTAATAACCTTTGTATCTGATTGATTACCTCTTGATTACCTTTGTAATAAAGAATAATTTCTTTGCAATTACCTGTACGTAATCAAGACTGAACCCCAAATGTAAGAAGTAAAGTAACTTAAGTGATGTTTTGAGTTTTGTGAATACGATCAAAATAGCTATTTATATGCAGTAAGCTGTAAGTATTATAATTTGCAACCATTGTAGTGGGAAATAATTGAAAAAAATTCGCATAGACCCTTCAAATCATTCTTAGTTCGGTCTATTATTCCACGATTAAGAATTCAAACCAATAATTTTTAACTCATTCTCATTAGTTTAAAACACATTCTTATCAATTCTCATAAGTTGTGTTAGTTTCTTATCATTATCATCTAAGTAGAAATATTTTTTTTAGTTGTTGTTTGTCATGTTTTCTAGTTGTCTTGATTACTTTGTAATTACCTTTGCACCTCTTGATTACCATTGTATCAAGACTAAGTCGCAAATGTAGGAAATAAAGTACCTTAAATAATGTAAGCTGTGTGAATACGTATAAAAAAAGCTTATTGTACACAGAAAGCTTAAAGTATAACAAATTGAAACCATTGAAGTGCGAGGTAATTGAAAAAAATGCTTCGTATAAACCATTGTAATCACTCTTAGTACGGTCAATTGTTCCACGATTAAGAATTCACACCAATAACTTTTAACTCATTCTCATTAGTTTAAATGCGCGAAATTTTTTAATATGTGAAATTCCAGAATTCGCAATTGCGTTCGTCATGAATGCACCAACCAGCACCGAGGGGTCGGGGTACCCAGGGAAGACACTGCCCGCGGTTACAGGTTTCCCGATAGCGAAATCTTGATTTTCTGTTCCAATGGATTTAATATTCCAGAACACCGGCACAGTAGGAGCATTAAATTGCGCAAAATCGTAGCTTGGATCCAATTTCACCGTCCACAACTCGCACAGATCTCCTGCGAGAAAGATAACGTTCAAGCAGCTGCTTGCATAAAAATTTGTGCACTTAGAATTTGTCTCCAATAATGTTAAATCGAAACTTTTTTCTGCTTGGGAACTTTTCCTGCAAGTTTTAAAAGCTGCATTCAAGTCACAAAGAAACTATGTGTTTTCGATAGTTTAACGTTCCTCGCGTTGTTGCCGAGACAAATTTACTAAAAAATTTTAAATAATACTAGAATACTACTTATATAATACTAAAATTTAATTTGAAAATTACTCGTTATAAGCAAATGTTTTTATTATTTTACCAACCTTTTGACATGAAAAATGTGCAGCTGATGTTGAGGTTGCACAAAGACAAGCACTGGAGCTTATAAGGCAGCCATGACTGCACTAGTCCTATCGGCAGCGGCGGACAACGTTCTCGGAGGTGTGACTCGAACGCCAGATCAGTCTGCGTGACGCAATTTACTTGTCATGTTTACATCATTTGAAAATTTCGGCGTGCATTTAGCACTAAAATTTTCTGACTTTCATTATAGTGTCACGTTATTCAGTTTTTATTATGTTATCTTCAGTAGAAAGAATTTTATGCACATTTTTGTTCGGGAAAAGGATTTTATTGCCATGGATTTCGCTCAGCGTAAAACTTCAAGAAGACAAACAATAGAAAAATAGAGTAAAAAATATAACTCAGTTCTCACCGCAGTGAGTGACAGAGAGCACATTTTCTCGTCGACGAAAACGTGGAGTCACGGACGGACAGACGGACGGACGGACATGGCGAGCACAATAGTGCATTTTTTCCATAAATGAGAAAATGCGCTAAAAAGTGATGAACCAGTGTAATCCTCGCCTCAGTTCAGATCAGCTCATAAATTATGGGAATCACACCGAAATTTGTTACTAGTTGAGTCTAAACTAGTACTTCCTTTACCATTGGAAAACCAATAAAATTTAATGATTAATTTAATGCCACAATTATGAAATTCACTATTAGCTCTGACTTCTTGTACAATCTGGCTGCGAATTACTGTGCGTGCTAGTGGGGAAAGGTTAAACGAAACCGTTATATGAGTATTCGATTGGAGTGTTGTTGGATTACTTTGCAGTGCTTTAGTTTAGCGAAACCTCGTGCTGATATATCTAACTGAGTAGAATGAGTCAATGAGCCGTCGCCTAACAGGAATAAAGCAAGGTGATGAATTTATATTGCACCGAAGAAGGCTTAGGCATGACAGTTTCGTGCCTATAAAAATATATAAACCCCCGCAATGAAAAAAGTAATTTAGAAGTCCGCAAATGATTTTCGATATTATGACACTTCATGGAAAAAATTAAATCCCTACATGACTTATCTTTCTACGCAGTGGTAATAATAATTTTCAGAATTCTTCATATTAAAAACCTTCAATCTTCGAGTATGCTCTGCATCAGATTTTTATTTGATATTCAAAGGCTTGGATTTGGCATCTGACAAGGTCGATGGCTACCTCAAAAATTAATTAAATCTGAAGTTTAACCGTCATTTTTATTAACTCGGAACACGAACGAAACTTGAACACTTGTTAAACTTTAACAACAAATCCACGCGCCAGTGTATGCACGACTCTTAATATTAACCTTAAGTCTTACAATTCAAACTTACGGATATTTTCCAACATTATACAGTGGCTGTTGTTCAGTAATTGACTTCTTTTCCTGTTCTAAATCGTTGACAAATTCGCGAATGAATAAAATTCAGTTGCTTCTGATTGATTCTAATGAAAATACAGCTTTTTTTGGTCTATTTAAGTAAACTCAGATTAACTGTAACATATTGCGCCACAAAGTAAGCACAAAGTTGATGCTCTACGAAACTAATTATCGATTTTTCACTATAAAAATTTCCATCGCAGCAGTAATTTTGTATACTGGTAACTTTGATACCGTTTTACATATCTTAATAATTCTCAATCAGCAATGTAGCTAAACCAAAAAAATCGTTACTTTTACGAGTCTAGCGCTTAAAGTAGTTGTCCATGAATAAAATTATCAAACCTTTTTGAATGTGTCAGTGACATGTTGAACCACTGCGCCGCCCATATGCAGAAGAGCAGCAGCGATCAACAGCCCCAGGGCGCGACGCTTGGACGTGTGCGCGAGGTTGACACGTGTCGTGTGCTGCGTGCCGCCTGCGTCGATCACGAAGAGACAAAGAAGCTGAGATTTAAACTTTGAAACTCAAAAATTTGTTGTTCATTTCATAGACTTGAAAGAGAATTCATAGGTAAAGCAATACAAATTAATCGAATACGTAAAAATTGTCAGTAAAACCACACTTCGTGGAATCAAATTAATAATAATGTCGAAGAAAATATTAGTGTAATTACAAATCATTGAGAAGACTGGTAAGAAATATTTCCAAAATGTTTCTAGTTCACATTAAATGGCCGAATAATACAAGGCTGCTTGATGCCACTCATTCATTTCATCGTCGAGAGGAAAAGGTACACCTTTTTGCGTAAGTTCATGCAATAGCGCACACAAATGGAATGGAGTAGGAAAGAATAAAAGACGTGGAACATATAGTTTACTTTTAGCCTGATCATTGCATTTGATAATATGTGATGATGAACAATGATCGTGCAATTATTGAAACATATTTTTAATTACAAAGAACATAAATTAAATATGTTTAATTACATTAAAACATATTTTAATTACAAAGAACATAATTTTATTGAATAAATTACCGTAATGTAAGTGTAAAATCCACATAGAGCTCGTGATGGAACTAATTTCGATTTTCGCTAGTTCTTTGTTTTAGATTAATAGATTATTAATAATTAACAGACAACAGTGTGTTACAGTTAATAGATTATTTTGTTATTTAATAAATTTAGGATTAGTGACTGAGCTTAAGTAATTTCCCCTCACGAAGGCCTTGATACTATTTCCTTACCAATGAAGTGAAAATAAATATCTTATATATCTTACCTTTAAAATCCATTCTGTATTCTACGTGAGTAAATCACTAAATCAATGAGACTTTTGTCAAATTTATCCAACTACACATAAATCGCGGGTTTTTAATACATCTTTTCGTAAGAATTATAAATTTCAATCATAAGATGTTAATATATCTATGATTTTGGTGCGTATAAGGATGAAAAGGAAAGATCATGGAGCAGTGCAGCTAAACGTCTTGTTCGCTAGTCCGTTCTTTTCGTACTAGTAAATGACCTGCAGTTGATGCTACGCCTAGTCTTGAAATTTACAAGTGCGCGCGTGACTTGCCTATGCTATAAACGAGTAATCATATATCGTGACTACAGAATGAAAAGTCGTACATAACTTATTCATTGAGTTAAGAGTTGTTTCGTGTCGTACTTGTACAGGTTGAATTTTATTCTCAATTAACGTAGTATTCTGTATTTCAAAAGTTTAGGAACACTTAGGCCACTTCGGCAGAGCCAAGCTATCAAAACAGCACTCTATATTGTATTGGTTGATTACGAGTCAATTTCATGCCGTCGTTAAATCTACTGCCATTATTAAACATGATAGTTCATAGGTGGTCTTAGTTGAAAATTTCTTTGATTACACCGTTGTAGCGCCCAAACTTTTTTGGTCAACCGTTCACTTAAATTAAGTCTTAATTTTAACGCGCCAGCGCTCAACAAAATTATTGACTCGTATTATTGAATTTGTATGAAATAATAACACTCTTTTCTCCGGAAGTTGCGTTTGCGTGAAATGCCAAAATAGTATGACACGATGAAAACATGAAATGATATTGCATTGCAAAAATTGTTCTTAATGATTGAAAACATTTGGCACGTATGAAAATAATGTCTGGGAAAATGAATGCAAATGCAAACTGTGTGAAGATGAGTGGGATCATAAATGCAACAATCTATTGCAATAATTTCGAATGAATTTTAATGAAATCTGCTCCTTAGAGCAGAGGATTCAATTTTAGAGGATAAGATAAATAAAACTCTATAATTAGTGCTGAAGAGATGAAGGTTTTAAGCACACTTATTCATGAAAATATATCATTAATGACGATGTTTGACGATAGTTCAACTATGAATCGGGATCACAGAGATCAAGTAACACAAATTCAAGATAAGAAATGAAAATTACATATGCATCAAACCCATCGAATAAGTGTCAAAAACAAATATTCTTGTAGCTATGGAATGTATATATTTCTTCTTAAATCTGTGCAAAAAATTGACAGTTACAGCTGTAAATTATTCCGTATCTTCGACTACAATGAACTTGTTCTGCCCAGCAAGACTTCTCAAAAAGAGGTCACTCGTAAATAATCTTGAGCTAAGATCTAGATTATTATTAGGAAACGTTAGTAAGTGTCTGTCAATAGAATAAGTGGATACTAAATGTCCTCTTTAATGTACGTAGAATCCACTCTATGTTTGAGATGCAAAAGTCTGCCCCAAAGTGAATGGGAGCTGGTGGGTTAGTTCACAGGACACACAGGATTAGAGCACATAGGTGCAGGTTCGATCCCAGCTTCTTGCGACAGTTCTGCTGGTCAAAATTAGCAAGGAGGCAGTCGAATAGGACAGCAAAATTGGAGCAATTAGATGCGCTTTCAAAACCGTAACGAACTGTGAATATTTTGCGATGTTACGAATCAGCGATAGGTCTAGAGGCTTAATCGCCGCTCTTCTATACTTGATGCCATCATATAAAATGTGTCCTCGAAAGCAACCCATCAAGTATAATATAGAAAAGCAGAAATAAGGTATTGTCACATTCACCACCACGTCTATACACAGCAAAAATGTCCGTTGGCTCAGCCTGCAGAGGCTCTCAGGCCCAACGGTCATCTTTGCGGTTGTCCTGTGGCGTTAAATTCACCCAGTGTGGACACCCGGAAAAGAAGAAGATGGTTGGCTCAGCACCACTTGGAATAGCAAACGGGGGTTCGCGTTGATCTCTGGCTCAGCCACGAGGCTGCACACATGCAGTTATTCAAAAGCTTTAAATAGTCGTGCACCACATTCAATTTAAAAGTAGTTCACTGAGCTTATAAGTTCACTGAGATATCTTGAAGAACTATTAAAATATTCAATTAAAATACATAGACCAACATCGTAAAACAACATGAACATGACTATGTATAATCGGCATGGTTATCGTGTAGTTTTATTCCTCCTCTTCAATATTCATCGGTACTGATTCGATCAAAGACTCTATAAAAAATATAATATTGTAACCTGTAACTGACGCAACGTTGCAATTTTTGGAAATCAATTCAATTCATGGTCAACCATGAATCCAGTGAACGAAATTTGTGGTCACTAGTGTCATTAGGGAGCGGTCTGCATAATAGGATCATCTGAGTCCGATCCCGAAAGTCCGAGACGTGCACACGGACCGGACATAGTTCACAGTTGCTGGCCCGCTGGGGCTGGGACGGCTACTGAGCTGCTTAGACTGTTGACTGATACTGACAGTCTGCTGAATTCCCGTGCAGACGTGGGTACTGCTGTAAGAACTAAATCCCTCCGAAGACGTGCTTGTGCTGTAAGAACTAAAATCTCTAAATCCCTCCGAAGACGTGAAGTTACATAGACGCGTCTCCGAAGCTCCAATAAACGAACAAACTACCTAGCCACCGATGCCATCTGCGTTTTGCAAACGCGCTCTTGCCGATTGGCGAAGATCATCATCCTTTATTCATCCGATCCTCATACGTTGAACTTAAAGGTTAAACTGTTAAAGTGCACAGTCTTGGACTTGAAGTATTTCCCTTAAGTTAAATCATGATTAATTTCCTTTTCTTTTCTTGTTTAATTTGTGCATAGCTGTCTCCTGTCTGCGGCTGTCAGTTGTCACCTTGATAAAAAGTATTATTACTACTATATCTTATCATACTAATCATAGGACCTAGATTCACACCATTCAAGAGAAATCAAGAGACAAGAGCACAAGACTATGATTTATGTACAAGGATCTGTTTAGAAAAAATTTGATATTTATAGCTAATATTTATAGCTAATATTTATATATTTATATACCTATATATTTATAATTATAATTCCATAACCAGGATTGAATTTTTTTTTGTAAATTACAAAAAATATGTAAAAAACTTGACTTGGCTGGACCTAACTCCAGTAAAACGGTCTCTAGCAATGTAAAAAAGGGTTTTAGTCTTTTAGACACACCTAACCCCTAACTCTCTAAGTCTCTAACCCTAACCTAACAACTTAACAAGGTTTTTTGCGCTTTTTTGATGTCCGCCTTGTCCGGTAATGTAGTTCATCTATTTTTGCATTCGGTTTTTATGTGCAAAGTACTGCAAACTAATTGCAGAGACTGCAGCAGAGTACATAACCCAATAACCTTGAACCGTGATAAGGGGATGTGATTTTGTCTGGTTTTCTAACCCTTGTCTGGTAATGTTACCAATCCTGTCCAGGTTATTGTTAAACTTGGGAAGTTGGGAGTTAAGGTCTTGTATTACCGTCAACCGGGGCTACTCGGGACGGGCAAGGCTACTCGGGACAGTCCTCCGACATGGCGTAAAACTGTTATAGTAGCAAAACTAATTGGAATATTACAAAACTAAATGTAGTGGCATAAACGTCAACATTTTTCCTATCTATGTAGTATAAAGGAAGTTGAAAAATACTACATTTACTAGCTTTGAAAAATTCCTGAAAAAATGGTGAAAAATGCTATTTTGAAAAGTTACTTCTGCTAAGGTCTGTAGCCAAAAAAATATTTGCCATATTAAAAAAAATATTCGCCGTATTAAGCAACATAAAAAAGGGTTTTAGACACACCTAACCGGGCTAACCCCTAACTGTAACCCTAACCTAACAAGGTTTTTTGCGCTTTTTTGATGTCCTGTAATGTAGTTCATCTATTTTTGCATCCAGTTTTTATGTGCAAACTAATTGCAGAGTACATAACCCAATAACCTTGAACCGTGATAAGGAGATGTGATTTTGTCCGGTTTTCTAACCCTTGTCTGGTAATGTTACCAATCCTGTACAGTTGTTGTTAAACTTGGGAGTTAAGGTCTTGTATTACCGTCAACTGGGGCTACTCGGGACAGTCCTCCGACACAGCGTAAAACTGTTATAGTAGCAAAACTGATTGGAATATTCCAAAACTAAATATAGTGGCGTAAACGTCAACATTTTTCCTATCTATGTAGTATAAAGGAAGTTGAAAAATACTACATTTACTAGCTCTAAAAAATTCCTGAAAAAAAAAAACGCTCAAAACTGTCCCAAGTAGCCCAGGTTGACGGTATATATATATATAATACGTATATATAATACAAATATTTCTATTGAAAGTCAGTCATCAGTTACTTACAAGGCATTAACATTACATCACTATTTCGCAGAAATGTCAACAAAACTTTACTTCAGTTTCATGGATGGGCCAATTTGGAATGTTGGCTGAACTGACTGATAATGACTGGTACAAATATGTATGTCAAACTGCGCAGCATGTAACCAATGGCTGGAATTTGCGCCGACTCCTGTGCGAAGAGAAAATATTTAGATTTTGCGCAAACTGCGCCGACCATTAGGTTAAAAAACTCCTTATCCATGAGAAAATTCCCCAAAAACCCCAATTCCCTTGAGTGTGGTCCACTGTGTGGAAAGTGGGTGAATATGGCAAGATCTTTGGTGATGCTTCTGCAGCTAAATTTCCGTCTTCAGATGATCTTGCCAACACATTTGGATTGAAATTATTGCATTTAAGATATTTGCCAGTCTTTGGCCAACTATTTAGAAAAAAATAAGGTTCCCGATACATTGGATGGATCAGGATGCAGTGAAGCTCATCCAGAAATCAGTTGCAATGAGTTCCTGCCAAAATATACTGCAAAATGTAAACAAGTAGTTGCGGTCACATCATAGTGGTCAGACTGCATTATCACATGTTCAAACGACACTTGAGTGAAGACAAATGTTGCTGTACAATCTTACTGTTTTAGGGTAAATTAGTTATTTGGGGTAATATGTGCATGTGACCTTGCAAATCAGTTTGTGGCTTGTAAATGGCTTTTCATTACCCGGCTTGAATGGCTTTTCTTTAAAAATTACCCGGTGACGATTTTTAAAATGGTTGGTGACGCTTTTGGCTTAAAAACCCACATATTGGCAACACTGCTTGCACCCTCTGCACCCTGGAGTGTGGTATGCACATATGTAAAGTTTGGTCTTTGTGTTGCCTAGGTGTGAAATATATCTACTTTCTAATCTACAACCATACCACCCGCAAATGGGGTAATAAGGGACAATTTGAGCATTTTTTGTTGATAACTTCTAGGCTGGCAAATCCATAAAACCATGGCTCGAAAAATTCAGTCGCGGCTCGCCAAGTAGATATATTCCATACTAGACTCTAACCCTAACCTAACAAGGTTTTTTTCGCTTTTTTGATGTCCGGTAATGTAGTTCATCTATTTTTGCATCTGGTTTTTATGTGCAAACTAATTGCATAGACTGCAGACGCAGAGTACAAAACCCAATAACCTTCAACCGTGATAAGAGGATGTGATTTTGTCTGGTTTTCTAACCCTTTTCTGGTAATGTTACCAATCCTGTCCAGTTATTGGTAAACTTGGGAGTTAAGGTCTTGTATTACCGTCAACCGGGGCTACTCAGGGCGGGCGAGGCTACTCAGGACAGTCATCCGACACGGCATAAAACTGTTATAGTAGCAAAACTAATTGGAATATTGCAAAACTAAATATACTGGCATAAACATCAACATTTTTCCTATTTATTTAGTATAAAGGAAGTCGAAAAATACTACATTTAGTAGCTTTGAAAAATTCCTGAAAAAAATGGTGAAAAATGCTATTTTGAAAAGTTACTTCTGCTAAGGTCTGTAGCCAAAAAAATATTCGCCATATTAAAAAATTTTACTTACATAAACGATGCACCCAGGTATCGGCTTGAAAACGTAATTGACGGAATTATCCTATCTCATTCCAAAAAAAATATGGCGGCCATTTCCGCACGGCAGGGCTACTCGGGACCCCCCCCTGGCTATTCAGGTTCAGGACACCCCCAAAAGCGCATTTACAGTAGAACCTCAGTAAGCAAAGGCTCCAGTTAAGAAAAAAATGGATTAAAAACAAAGAATATTGATTACATTTACCTCGCTTCGCAAAAAAAATTTCACTTATCGAAAAATTAGTGCATCATCGGTCTTGACAAAATTGTATATAGAATGCTATATATATAATTGTGCACCGGGCATCATAGAATGAAAAGTAATTGACTTAAACTATGATTTATTTCTCCAAAATATATGATGGTTGTCACTAAAACATTCCTTTCTGTTTCAGGTATGTTTTTCACGATCTTTTTTTATAGTAAATTCACTTAACCCAATTAAAATGGCGCATAAACAAGCGCATGGCGCATAACGCATAAACGAGCACTATTGTTTTTTCCATGTCTGTCTGTCTGTCTGTACTTTTGTCCCTGTCCGTTTGTCTGTGACCTCAAGTTTTATCAACAAGAAAATGCGCTTTCTGTCACTCACTGCAGTGAGTACTGAGTTATATTTTTTTATAGTAAATTCACTCAACCCAATTAAAATGGTGTGAAATTACAAACCGTCCTGTGAGCTTACAGATACAGAAAAAATGCTATAAGGCTGCTGATATGAAGCTTGCAGTGGACAAGGTTGTTGTAAATGATGGCCAAAGTCACTCTGGCGTTTATGACCTTGTTTACGACCCTGGCGTTTATGACCCCGTTTTTGTTTTCAAAACAAAATCTAAAACACAGCCAAAGTCACCCCAGTTGATGGTAATTAATGTTTATGGTAATATCATCAATAAAGGAAAAACAAGTAAAAATCACTGAAAATGTCATTTATTCTACCTCTACATCATCTACAATGAAAGAGGAGGACTTCAGAGTACTGTTAGTAATGGATGAGTAGTTTTATTGAGTACACTCTGCAATTCAGTGTGGAATTCTAAAGGGATATTAAATTAACCAGTACACATAGCATATTGGAAAGCAGGACCTGAAAGCTTGGAAAGGCCAGGAACTTTCCACTTTCAGTCCATTATATTATATACATTATACATATCCTATCACTTTTCAGCTGTGATTGGTTGATGGGATTGTGATTTTAGCCCCTTCCAGCTTTCCACTTTACAGCTGTGATTGGTTGATGGGATTGTGATTTTAGCCCCTTCCAGCTTTCCAGCTGTGATTGGTTAATGTAATTGTAATGTTATCTGCTTTCTAGCTGTGATTGGTTGATGGGGATGCTTTCAAGCTGTGATTGGTTGATGGGGATGCTTTCAAGCTGTGATTGGTTGATGGGGATGCTTTCAAGCTGAAGGTACTATACAATAGAAACAGTTTGTCCACTTTTGATCCTCCTTTTCATTTATAGTCACTCACCTGACAGACTGCAGAGCACTGTATCTAGGGAAAGCATTCCACCTTGAGTGGAAAGCTTTTTTATAAGTGAACCTCCATTTCTAGAATTCCACCCTGCTCTGCATGCTTCAACTATTTTAAAATTAAGTTATATGGCAAGTGTCCTTGTGAACGAGGAACATCGTTCACTAATTTATTCAATGTGCATTTTCTTGTGACAAAAATTATTCTATTATGTCTGGCAAAGCCGCGCCAGTGACATGTGAGTCAGACCTACAGCAGTTGAAAGTTGAAACTACATAGTACAAGATCAGGTTTGAGTGGCTGTGCGTCAGGTAGTTAGTCGTGTCCCGCCAGCCCTACAGTGAGGTTCATACCTGAACCCGCTCAGCTCTGTTAACTCTCGGCATTCTTTGCTTAACGCTGGAGTTGTGGCTGTGCCGTGAGGATTTAGTCTTACCTGCTATCATTTGCCTAGGCGAATTAATGTAACCTTAACTACGTGCATTAATGCTGTGCAATAGCAAATAGAATTGAACGTCTCTCATAATAGTTATTTTAGTCGGAATTTGTGCTTCCTCTTTACCATGTTTTACTGATTTTAAACAAAGTGATTCAATAAACTATTTCAAGTGTGCTTTGTCGTGATTATATTCCATAGCCACTGAACCGCTTAACTGACGATGACTAGGAGAGTTGAACGGCATCGTAGGTTAGATGAATGAGCACAGTAGCCTGGAATTTATTCATATATTGTCCTGGCCTATGAGCGGTGAGCATTCGATCCTGATTGTGAATTACAGGCCTAACGTTTAGATTGGCTTGTAGTAGCTCTGGCCGGTGACATCCTGAGTAGCCCCGTTCAATGGGGCTACTCAGGACACTCTTTTTTTTTTGCTTCTGGCACCTTAGGAATAGCATATGGATTTTTTTGATGATGCCATTCGATAGCCCTCACAAAGAGCTATAAAATGAGCCTAAACTTGTTTATGAAATGCTTCATCGTAAGAAGTTATTAACAGTTATTAACAAAAAAATGCTCAAAACTGTCCCGAGTAGCCCCGGTTGACGATATATATATATATATAATACATATATATAATACAAATATTTCTATTGAAAGTCAGTCATCAGTTACTTACAAGGCATTAACATTACATCACTATTTCGCAGAAATGTCAACAAAACTTTACTTCAGTTTCATGGATGGGCCAATTTGGAATGTTGGCTGAACTGACTGATAATGACTGGTACAAATATGTATGTCAAACTGCGCAGCATGTAACCAATGGCTGGAATTTGCGCCGACTCCTGTGCGAAGAGAAAATATTTAGATTTTGCGCAAACTGCGCCGACCATTAGGTTAAAAAACTCCTTATCCATGAGAAAATTCCCCAAAAACCCCAATTCCCTTGAGTGTGGTCCACTGTGTGGAAAGTGGGTGAATATGGCAAGATCTTTGGTGATGCTTCTGCAGCTAAATTTACGCCTTCAGATGATCTTGCCAACACATTTGGATTGAAATTATTGCATTTAAGATATTTGCCAGTCTTTGGCCAACTATTTAGAAAAAAATAAGGTTTCCGATACATTGGATGGATCAGGATGCAGTGAAGCTTATCCAGAAATCAGTTGTAATGAGTTCCTGCCAAAATATACTGCAAAATGTAAACAAGTAGTTGCGGTCACATCATAGTGGTCAGACTGCATTATCACATGTTCAAATGTCACTTGAGTGAAGACAAATGTTGCTGTACAATCTTACTGTTTTAGGGTAAATTAGTTATTTGGGGTAATACGTGCATGTGACCTTGCAAATCAGTTTGTGGCTTGTAAATGGCTTTTCATTACCCGGCTTAAATGGCTTTTCTTTAAAAATTACCCGGCGACGATTTTGAAAATGGTTGGTGACGCTTTTGGCTTAGAAACCCACATATTGGCAACACTGCTTGCGCCCTCTGCACCCTGGAGTGTGGTATGCACATATGCAAAGTTTGGTCTTTGTGTTGCCTAGGTGTGAAATATATCTACTTTCTAATCTACAACCATACCACCTGCAAATGGGGTAATAAGGGACAATTTGAGCATTTTTTGTTGATAACTTTTTGACATGAAACATTTCATGAATGAGTTTGGGCTTATTTTAACCCTTTCACGGGTAAGTTACCATATATGGTCACTTAAAATCGCGTCACAAAAAGCCTCACCACGGCTTCCTGTTTGTTTTTGAGGCATCCTTATAATGCCTCAGTCAATCCCTAATTATCTGACCATCATTCTATCTATAGCATCACCAGCTGCAAAGTCCACAAATTGAAATATGAGCATTTAAATGAAGGTTTTGACTCGGACAATGGAATTGACGCTCTTTCCGCATTTTTCTTAATAACGTGGAAGTATCGATATATATATTTATTTATTTTGGCAACTCGATTAAATTTAATTAAATTAAATTTTTATGCTTCTAATTTTTCATTTGTATAAACTGAATTTTGATTATAAAGAAAAATTTTGTTTACTGATCGCATTTATTGAATTCTTCAAGTGCAATTTAAACCTTCAATAGGCAAAATTTGCAAAATACATAGAAATAAATATATTGTATAATACTTCTTACTTTCTTGAAATGGTTTCTGAAATTTTAATTTCTGGATATTTCAATGCTTGCCTGCTAAAGGGTTAAGTTCNAACGGGGTAATTTGGGACACTAAATCTTAATTTCAAAACATTTGGAGCCTGCTGAGTGTACTTAATCATTACTAAAAGTACCCCAAGGTCCTCTTCTTCCTTTGTTGATGATGTAAATGTAGAATAAATTACATTTTATGTGATTTGTACATGCTGTTCTTTATTGATATGATATTACCATATCCCCCATAGTACATTTCAGTATTATTGATGTGATATTACCATATCCATGGACATGCCATTGAGCATTGACACTTACCTTGTCCACTGCAATCTTCATATCAGACAGCAGCCATATAGCATATCTTCTGTAGTATCTGTAAGCTTACAGGATTGGGCTTGTAATTTTGCACCATTTTAATTGGGTGATTTGGGCCAAGTAAATTCAGTATAACAAAAAAAGATTGTGAAAAACATACCTGAAAAAGAAAGAAATATTTTAGTGACAATCATAATATTTTTTTGAGAAATAAATCTTTGTTTTGGTCAACTACTTTTCATTCCATGAAGCCCGGTTGTCAAATTCGTCTATGACATTCGATGTACAATTTCATCTATGACATTCTATGCATAATTTTTTGATGACTGATGATGCATTAATTTTTGGTTAAGTGAATTTTTTTTTGATGAGTGACATAAATTTAATCAGAATTCTTGGTTTTTAATCAATTTTTTTGTTAACTGGAGCCCTTGCTAACTGAGGTTCTACTGCAAATGCATTTTTAGAAATGTCTTGTATCACCCCTGGGGGGTTGTCCCTAAATACCCCGTCATTTGGAAATTGTTGCCAATTTCTTTTGGATTGAGTTGAAAAAAATTCCGTCAAGTAAGTTTTAAAAGCCAATACCTGTCTGCAACATTTTTGATCAAAAATTTTCAATACAGCAAATATTTTTTTACTACAGACCTAGGTAAACAGAAGTAGGTACATTTGTGAAATAAAATTTTTCAACATTTTTTTTCTGGGAATTTTTTTAGATCTAGTAAATGTATGATTTCTTAATTTCCTAAATGATACATATAGATAAGAAAAATGTTGAAGTTTACTATCCCACTATTTTAGGTTTTGCAATATTTCAATTAGTTTTGTTGTTGCAATAACATTTTTATGCCAAAATGGAGGACTGTCCTGATTTAACCTGCTCATCCCTTATTATCCTGTTTGACGGTAGCTTTCCTGCTATTTATGGAGCTCCTATCTAATTGTTAATAAAAGTGTATAATTGGGCTTGGAGATTTTAAGTGTATTGAAATTTTGTCACTTTGGAGCTGCAAAATTTTACTCATAGGTGGGGAAATTACGATAGTGGTGTTGCCAAGATGTCATTTAGGCCCATTAATATTAAAGATCTGTCACCAAAACTTCCTCAACCTTTAAGATTAAAATGCAATTTTTTTGCATTCTAGTTTTAACTGGTGCATTAAACATTTTTTCAATGATTGCAGGTTTTTCTGTATAGATATCAAAAGTTTTTGTTATTTCATAGCAATATAAAAAGAGCCATAATGTTGGAACAGCAATGGGCTGGCCCGCCTCCTATGGCTGCTCAGCCAATGGGAATCCAGTCTACTGCAGGTGCAGTGCCGGTTGTCAATGAAAAAGGTAAATATTATTTGTAAAAAAATTTTATATATTGCTCAGTGCAAAATAATTTCTTGCACTGAATTGGATCTAGGTAGAGCTAATAATCCACTGTTATGAAATAATTAAACAATTCATTTGATAAGATGTTGATAATTTTGTTGGTTTCAGCTGTAGTATTATTTCTTCTTGAATTAATTGACAGTCACTCTTACAGAGTTTCTTGCTTCTTATAGTTTTATCTTTGATTCACAATTATAAAATGTGCCATGTTGCTGATATAACTAAAAAATTTTTAGTTCCTTGCAATTGAATTCTTGTGCCTCCTCCAGGTGAGGTGTCTATGAAGAAAGTGAAAGTACAGCGTTATGTGAGCGGCAAGCGTCCTGAGTATGCTCCAGCCTCCTCTGATGAAGAAGAAGAAGATGAGGATGACTTCACTGCTCCTAAAACTGCCAGTCTTCAGCAACAGGCTATTGGCTCCCCTAAACATTCTCAGGTGCTTTTAATTAATTCTCTGCTACATTGATACGTAATTACAGTTTTTCATTATTTCACTCAAGCCTGAGTTCAAGTTTTTTATTGTTCCTTGAATGAATTGCGTATAACAAACGCTCTAATGCATGTAAAAAATGAATACTCAATAATGTTCATGCACCTGAAAGTATCGCGTGCAATTATGTAAGCTGTCCTGAGGTATTTGTCTGTTTCTGAGGTGCTACACAGAATTCAAATTTTGTATTTCCCTTGCCTTGTATTGTTTCTAATTGACATAAACATAAGAAACTTTATTTCTGTGATATGTATATATTATTTGGAAAGTAGAAATTTATTAATCTGACCAAAAATTTTCTGAGTTACGATACAGTACCATACTCCGGATAAAAAACATTGTGATGAAGAAAAATATTTTTTAGACTTGTCTCAAGAATTCTCTAGGTTTACAGTATGAATCGTTGTCAGCTTTTAAGAGAATTTTTATTCTCCTTTGTTGATGAATTTTTTTGACTCAGGTGGAGCTCACTGAAACTGAACTATCTGATCCAAGGCTCCGCAGACTTCTGTCTCGACAAGTGTCTGGCCCTCCCCGGCGGATAGAGCAGGTAATATTGAGGTCATCACTCCTGGCTCTCCTTGGCAGGAAGTGCAGGTAACATTGATCTCATCATTCTTGATCCTCAATCTCACAAGCAGATTGAACAGGTAATTGATATTGAAGCATTCATTCCCAGTCCCCCCGGCAGATAAAACAGGAAACCTTTATCTCATCATTCCTGGCCCTCCCCGGTGGATAAAACGGGTAACATCAAACTGTTCATTAGTGGTGCATCCTGCGAAACACATATATCTCTTTGAAGTAACAAGTACTGTAGTACAGTATATAATGTAGTTATTAATACAGTAATAATGATCTCCACTTATTCTCTAAGTATATTTTTTGTCAAAGTTCATTGAGTTCAAGCTTTTAATTTAGCATAAAATTCATAAATGCTCATTTTGGTGGTATTTCGTGCTTAATGGTTGATGTGTTTTGTGTGTGCTTGCAGCCTGAGGTGATAGAAGGTGAAGAGTCAGATGAAGATGCCACACCCTTGGCTACGCCTGCCACAGCTGACAGCGGCGCCAGCAAGCACCGCCTTGCGGATGCCGATGCTGACTCAGACAGTGCAGAAGAAGCCGAAGTAGATGAAGACGTTCTTGCCAGTCGCAGGCAACGGTTGCGTGAATGTGCTATGAATAAAATACAGCAAGAAGAAGAAGTGCTAGGTAAGGAAGATGAGGGAAGTGAAGAGTCTTCAGAAGAAGATAGTTCTGAGTACTCAGAAGAGACTGACTCGGAGGCTGAAGGGCCCAGGATGCGGCCTGTATTTGTGCGCAAGAGAGATCGGCTCACCATCCAGCAGAAGGAAGCTGCTCAGCAGTCTACCAAACAGGTTTGTAAAACTCTTTGTTTATTTGCATGTCCACCTAAAGTGTTGCAAATCATTGCATCTGGCCCAATACATTTCAACTTTGGGTAATTGATGCACTACATTACTTATTTTGGGGGCAACTGAATTGAACTGATGGAATTTTATTTGCGTAATTTTTAATTAAATTCATAATCGCTTCTAATTTTATGAAGCACAATTTAAAACCGTTCTATTAAGATGGTTGCATAATGACCACCCATATGATTAATTGAGGCACGTGACATATCATTATTTAAATTAAGACACAGAAGTAATTACGTCTTATCCCCAACAAGAGATGCTATAAAATTCACGTTTATTTCACGAGAATAACGTCTTACGCATTGCACTACTACAACGTTTTTTTCAGTCTGAGTCGGAGCAGCGCCGTCGTGCCGAGGAACGTCGCCGCGAGATGCTGCGTCTCATCGAACAGGAGAACAGAGCAACAGCCCCACCGGCTGCGGGCGGCCTGGCCGACAGGGGCTCTGTGGGCCTGGTGGGCGTGGGTGCGGAGCTCAAGCACGACAACGTTACCACCAACGCCAAACTCGAGGACGTCAATACGGACGACGAGGCCGACGATGCCGAGTATGAGGCGTGGAAGCTGCGCGAGCTGCGGCGCCTCAAGAGAGATAAGGTCGCTATTCATATTGATTGCTCACGCAATCTACGGTATTTTAGAAATGTTCACGTGAAGGAAAAAAATGAATATTCTTTTGAAATTTAGAGATATTGCAGCTGTGGCCATACCATATTTCGATTGTGCCGTTTGGGACCAATTCCATCTAAATTCTACTTCATTGGAAGTCCGTGATTATTTATAGAATTAATTTTTTTTATCGTCCATCCAGCTCGTTTTCTGCTGCTTAAAAACTATTTCATATCGACCATCTTTCTAATATTTTGCGAATTTAAATAATAATTTGGAGGAGATTTTTAATGAGTTATCAAAATACTGAGCAGGTAGTCAATAAGAATCCGTGGAATAACCAAAGCACTGACATTTGTCAGTGCTTTGGTTATTAGAATTATTAAAAAATTAAATTATTTTAAAATAATTGACTTATCTTTGTGTTGTTGCCAGGAGGAGCAGGAGGCGCTTCAGAAGGAGCGCGAGGAGGTGGAGAAACTAAGGATCAACCCTAATCCGTCTGTCTGTCCGTCCGTGACTTCACGTTTTCGTCGACGAGAAAATATGCTCTGTCACTCACTGCAGTGAGTACTGAGTTATGTTTTTTTGCCCTCGTTTGGGTCTTCATGATGCAGCATAAGGCGGCATCTGTTTTGCTTGCAGAAAGCGTGTACTATTTGGAAAATTCTACTCGTTTGTATTATTTTTTTGAGTGATTAACCTCTGTTGTGTCTATCGTAAGCGGTGCCTGCCGCCTCATATGCAAATTCTTATGAGATAGCAACAGAGGAGTTCGGTGAGTTGTACAAACTGTGTCTGCTATCGCTGATAAATGAACCTTTTCTTGCTGGAATTATTTTTCTGAAACATTTTGAGAGTTTAATCGATTTATTGGTGTCATTGATGTGAATTTTCATCTAGAAATACATACAGTGCGTTGCATTTGTTTTCGCGGTGAGTTCGTTTTTAAGACTCCATGATTATACATATATTTTTTATTTCTAGTAAACATTTATTTAATTTTTGTTGTCACCATAACACAGACCATTCATGAGCAACTTTCTTCCTGATTTGTCAATGCGTGCAATTCATCTTACTTTATTGTTTGGCCCTCTCGTGGTCAGCGCACGTGCATTTCAAACTAAATTGCAAGTATTCTTGATATTTTTTCTTTCAACCGCGAGTCATTCTGCTAGTCTGGTATACATCATTGCCATAGTCATTCATGCAGTGCACTGACGCGGTTCACTGAAGAAATGAGCGTGATAGGAGAAACGCGTTAGCAGATTTATTATGAAATGAAATGGATAAAAGTTGCCTAGCATTTGGTGAAATTGTTCAGATAGCTTGTTAGTTGGCCATTTAATTGATATATAGACCACCAATGCGATTTTCCGTTTCAAGAATTAATTGTTAGTAATTTCGAACGATGATCATCTAGCTTTATCTTATGTCCGCATCTCAGGTGTTTTATTATTTTTAGTACTCTATTCGTTGTGCCATTATACCGCTAGCGTTCACCGATTGCAATTCCTCTTTGTGTTACGATACATCTAATTGCGTCACTTACATAACAATGCATTACCAGTTCTGTCTGATGATTGGGGCCGTACTATCAAAACTCGCTAATGTACACATTGCGCTGAAACTACACATAACAGCCAATTTATCATGATTTTTTATTCATTGTTGGGTTTTGCTTCAAAAGCCTCCAGTGATTGGCTGCAGGAGTTACGGACTCGTTGCTATTTTTTTTATGGTACGGCCCCTGATCTAGAATTTCCCTCCCTATTGGCAGGTTATCACGAACAAAGCAGCAAAGGGCAAGTACAAGTTCCTACAGAAGTACTACCATCGCGGTGCCTTCTTCCTCGACACTGAAGAAGAGGTCCTCAAGAGGGACTTCTCGGCCACCACTCTGGATGATCACTTTGATAAGAGCATCTTGCCTAAGGTGACAAAATTACGATGGGTTTATATACCATTTCGTCTCGAGATGTTTGACATTTATTTTCCATATTCTTTGTTATTTCTCTGTAACTAGATGGCATGACTTGCATTTTTTCGTATTAACGATATAGATTGAACAGGCTATCATGAAATTCTTCAATATTCAATATACATTTTTTCGTCGGATCTCATGTTTGCCTTGACATTTTGTCTAACAAATTTTGAGTTAGAATGATAGAACAATTTATTACTCCAATATGCTAATGATGAATACATTATTTTTAAGTTATATGTATTTATTCCTGAATTAGGTAGTTCGTCTCGTTATCTTGCCAGTGAATGACAAGCAAATGACCCTTGATTTTAGGAATATTCTTACCCCAAAATGACGAGGTCAAATATGACGAGGGTACCTGAGCCAAAACACAGCGGAGAAACTAAACTTAGCCCCCAAATAAACTCTGACAAATTATTTTTCAATTGGTGGCTGCTGCCTGTTCATGTTATTATTACTAAAATTATGATCATTCAATAGAGACTCCGATTTAAATCTCACATCCCGTTGTGCAGGTGATGCAAGTGAAGAACTTCGGTCGCTCGGGTCGCACCAAGTACACTCACCTGGTGGACCAAGACACCACGACCTTCGATTCGCCATGGGCCGCCGACACGCAAATCAACCACAAGTTCGCAGCCACCGCTGCAGGCGGCCTCAAGCAGATCGAATCCACCTCCAAGAAGCGTCCGTCCTCCATCAGTTCGTCCAGTTCCGTGCGAAAATAAACGCTCGTCAGGCAGACGTTTATTTCGTTTATGCAGAGCAAACAGTTGACGGTGTGAAAAATTACTCGAAAGATGCTCCCCGCGCCATCAGCTTCATGAAATTCACTGTAACTATTTGGTATTTGTGAGAAAAGGCTTTACCTATTTGCAGTTTAGTTTTTTAGCAATTGTGACTGCGTCAAGATCTTGCTGCTTGCTTAGACTACTGTCGCAGAATGTTGATAGGATTTCATTACTCACAGAATTTTTAACTTTAAATATTTTGTTTTAACGAAAATTTGAGTGTAATTTTAACGTGCTTTTGAACTAATTTTTCGAATGAACTTCCAAATTCTAATCAGATAAAATTTGATGCCGCAGAATAATCAATTTGATCACCGCTATGCTAGCTGTTATGTACAAAATGTGTGTTCAGAGCTTCTGCTACGCAGAATATCTGACGCACATCTGTAAATAAATAACGTTTAAGCTGTAAAACAGATTTTTTATGCGCTCCTGACATGTTTTTCTCCACGATATTCATCATTGAATTTCTCTCAATTTATTTACAATGAATTGACTCCAACAAGACCTATGACAAAACATACATATCATCCCTTCATCTTTTTTTCAAATTGGTGAGATTGTCAAAATACCTTTGATTTTGAACAAAATGTGTTGTGTTACTTGGCCTTCTTCATATTTGAAGCGTTAACAAATGTGAAATGTATCTCCATTGAATCGATTTTACTGTAAAAATGTAAATAACTTCGTGCGTGAGGTTGGAAGGCACATGATGTTGGGATACGTTTCGTACGAAGTCATTTTATGACCCGCAGCTGAAGGCTGGGCTAAGATCAATGCGGAAATAGGTAGCAGGAAGTAAAAGAATTCAATGTTTTAATTCTTTTCTCCTGTAATCAATTTGTCAGTCTGATTTGACTAGAAGATTATGTCTTGTACATTTTTGATGTGTATTTCTAATGAAGCTGTAAGGCAAGTGGTTTTGAAAATAAAGCTGGTTATGTTTTGAAAAATGCCTGTATAACTATTGGCGTGTAGAAACATCTTATTATTGATACTACAGCTAACAGCTTTGTGATATTAGCGTCTGTCGGACGATAAAGTCACAGCACTGAGCAGTATTCACACTCATTGCGATTATAACGTTGTAAAATTATGCACCCGGGCAGTCTAACTATGGTTAAGTAACTTTCAATAACGCTGCGACAAAATATGTAATTGCTACTACTGCGTTACATACGTAAGATGCTTAGCAGTTCATTTCTCTATCTCCTTGTGTGGGATGGGCCAGCGTCTCTTGCAAGCGACGTTACTGTCGAGTGGCGTCTTTTCAGGCGAAATCATCATTCATGCTATTAATATTATCTTTGTAGCTTCGTTTGCGCGAAAGCTGCATAGGTAATGCTAGCGATAGGTACGTTGGGCCATTCCACTGTTACTAGTTTTTAGCCCTATACCGCCGTATGTCACTCTCCGGGAACATAACTTTCAACTTAAATTATACGTAAACTATTGAGTGTAGCAACCTGAGGGCGTTCGTACGCAACAGAGAACATTTAAAAGTTGTACTTGGCGGTAACAATCAGTGCCAGTCATTTTGCTCTCACTAGAACGTATCCTTTGTGGGTAGGCTTGTGTGACAATATTGCTCCGGTTACTCATGTCAGGCGGTAGAGGGTCAAGAAGCTCAGAGAAAGTCTGAGACTGTAGGTTTGTGAATGCTTACGTTAGGACTGGATTCATTCGATTTTCGGTATTGTATTAAGGTCAAAGTACGGCATAATTTTTTCAATAATTTGAAAATAGCTCGAGCGTTGCTCCTTGAAATCTCGGTTGAAGTATTTTTATTTTATGTATTATGGTATTTTTCGTGTAATCTTTGACTTTTGTAAATTAATACCGCATCGTATAAATTTTATTTTTTTCCTTCTGGGACCTTAGCGAACGCCGCACATTTTCTTCCTTCTTTAGCAGATCATCGTTGCTCTGTGCCCCTCCGGCATTATTTCACCCCTCGACGCGGAACACCTGAAAAATAATATGTATTCATTATATAATTAATTGTCGGCATAAAATAATCTGAACAATAGAAGGAAAAAACTAAACTTAGAATGGATTCACTAAATTCACCCTAAAGCAAAGAACATTCGTGTGAAAAGTTGTGGAATTTTTTGTCGCATAGCTCCTCATGGAAGGAAGGTCCTCGTCACGGTGAGGCGAGGACCAAATCAAGCTTCGACATCATTTATTTTAGCCTAGAATATATTGCCACTTTTCTTTGGATTTTCTGTACAAGGAAGGCATGTGTAAACTTATCGCGTAAAAAGAATTGAAGATTTTCTTGTGCAACAACCGAGTAGACGACAAATCTCCCAACTGAAGTTCAGGTTCAAATTTAAAAGCTTGTGAATTTGAAGCTTGCGAAGAGTAGCAGTAGTAGTAAGGGAGGAGCAGAGGGTGGCAGTGAAGTGAGTGGCTGTGCTAATAACTCACAACCAGCTAACCACACTGCCAATCTCATGCTCCAGTTTGCTCCCACTGATGTTCTCTTAGAAGACACGTTCTTCTTGCCAGTCGGGACTTCGATAGGTGCCAGATGATCGCCTGCAATTTAAAATAGTTTTAGTTATACATGAACATAGAGCGGAAAGTTTGGTACATGCGTTATTGGAACGAATCACTGTGAATTATGGTGGTTTTGGAAAAATTCGGCGTTGACGACATTTCACTTTCAATGGATATTGCTGAATGATAGTTACTTCGTAATGCAATAATCTACTTCATTGACAGACAGTCCATTGTACCGAATGAAAAGACTCGTATTGAGCAGCTTACATGCTCACTCTCTGTTCTCGCACTTGACCTGTGAATGTGATTCCTGCAAATATAATTTTGAAATTTTACAGCGCCTTTATTTATGACTGTTGTTTTGAAGGGGATTTTTAACATCCGGCATCTTATATATTTTCCTTAAATCAAGATTTTAGCAGCTGACGTGCTGCTCTGCAGGCGTGCTGCCTAAGAAGGTTGACTTTTACCCTGACGAAAACTATACGGTACGGTCGTCACGAGAAATACGAGGTTTAGAGAGTCTCAACCAATGGATTTTTCATGGGACTCAATATTTTTATTATTATTATTATTTTGTATCGAGTTGAGAATTTTCTTTCATAGAATTGACTTAGAACCACGAAATATGATTGTATTTTGTCTGTGCTTCTCCAGTCTTCACGCTGTTTCATTGTTGACAACAACTTCTCCATGATGTTATTCGTATACTACTTTTTATATTTTGCAATGCCATATTAGGTACATTAATGGAACTTTAACTTTAATGCTATATTTGTATGGTCTCAAAACAGTGAGCAGACTAATACTGATCGTCACTTTGATAATAAATAAGTTTTCGTGAAATGCTGAAAGCATAGCAAAAGGTACATCGCGCAGTGGTGGATGTTTCTTTAAAGGCCGTTTTTCTTGAGAGCCGGTGTAGTCCTGCAAGAAACTACGTTATTCTTTGCCGTAAATTTACTGACGAGACCGAGTAACGTATCATGAAAAGTTGATCGCCTGATAAGTATTGCGAATTCGCATGTCACAGTATTATTTTCAAAGCCTCTCATGAGAAACCAAACGGCGTGGCTGCATTTTGCTATAGAACATGAGGCTCGTAACTCTGACCGTCGTAGCATGGGATTCAATAACAAATGAGAATCTGAGTTTAAATTGTTCGGTTCTGAGGGCATAATTATCGTTATCGTACGCTGTAAATCAGGTGAAAATGTCGCCTGTTGAACCGTATAGGTTAAAACGTGAAATAATTTTCGAAACGGTCCGAAACTTTTGTTTGTAGCTTTGAATGCAATTCACGCATCATGATCTGATCTATTAGTATATTTTTGTAACAATAATTAAAATGAATTCACTAATTTGAATTCAATAATAATAACGAATTCAATAATAATGGTGTGATTAATAATTTTGACGTTGTTTCTGTAATTTAAATCGCGATCTAAACTTTATAACAATGTAGATTATATCGCTATAATGAAGAATACGTTATTCGTGGACAAGACAAAGTTTGCAAATATTCAATCGAATATTTATGGTTTTTATGTGAGATTTATTTCAATATTTTCTGTCTGCTGCGCAGCGAGAAGCAATTTTTAGCTGCGACTGATTCAGAATAAAAGAATAGGGAAAACTACGCGAATTTTGAGTCAGGCTTAGAAAGAAAACGGTACGCAGGAACTTATCGCATTTAAAAGAATGCTAGAATCCATAATGTCTCAGAACTTCCTGATGCAGTCTTGAATGAGAGAAGTTGTCCCGTAGCATCGCAGGGCGGGGATTATACGCGCTGCCTAACTGGCTTCTGGTTCCATGAGTGATCCACGAAAAGTTTCAAATCAAACAAGAAACCTGCTTATTTTATTCGATATTGCTCTTGTTTACATTTAACCTCCCGTTTTGCTACGGAAAATTGGAATATTTACTCATTATTATCGTTTACAAAGCGACAATACTAGCAAAATCATCGCTTAGGATAGCTTTATTTTATGAATGAATGAGGGGAGACATTACCGAACTTAATTCGATTGATTAAAAAAAAGCAATACAAATGGTGAATTTGAAAAAAACAATGAACTCGTTTTTATAACCATAAGCACAAAATCGAGCTCGCTCAGATGAAGACAGGCGGAGAACTGAGAATACCGTCGTGAATTGTCAACAGTCGTTATAGAGCTGTTTCCATACGTTTAATTTCAGACGTTACGTATGTTGAATTCGAGGCGTCAAATGAACTGCTCGAAGTTATTGCCNGTATGTTGAATTCGAGGCGTCAAAGAACTGTTCTTAGTTATTGCCGGGTAATAATTTGACAGCAGTACGTCGACCTACCGATGATGATGGCTTCGGTGTCTGAATGACGATAATGGCCTACTTGTCTGACCGACTATGATGGCCTAGGAGTCGGACCGACGATGGGGGATTGGGATTATAACCGACGCTGATGGCTTACGAGTCTGAATGACGATGCTGGCCTATGTGTCCGACCAACTATTATGGCTTTGGAGTCGGACCGACGATGGTGGATAAGGAATATAACCGACGATGATGGCTTAGGAGTCTGACTGACTATGATGGCCTAGGACCTAAGTGTCGGACCGTATATGATGGCCTAGGAGTCTGACCGATGACGGTGGATTAGGATTACAACCGTCGATGATAGCTTAAGTGTCTGACCGATGATGATGATGTCTGGCCGACGAAGATGGCGCCTGGTGTACGTTTTGGAGGCTAGAGTCCTATGCAGTTGAAGTGCCGATCAAGGAGGCTGCTTCGTTAGTCCTGACGCTAACGCCGTTCGTCTGCAACTCCTACCTTGTGTGTTACAGCAGAATATAAACTTTGCAGTGACAGGTTTTAAAAAAATATCCGATGGTTCTCAAGTCTCACCCCATTATATTGCAGATTTATTTGTCATCATCAATGAGTTCATGGTAAACTTCATTAATACAACTAAACTTGTCAATTAAACCAATCAGCAATATTCCTGCAGATTAAACAACGACGGACAAACGCCTAAACGAAGAACAACAGCTGCTACACTGGATGAAGCAAATGAATTCAGTAATTTTGTGTACTGATAATTTATTAAAGAGTGACTGTCGTTTGACACATTTCATTCAATGTTATTACTTTTAATTGTGAACGGAATTTCGAAATTCGAATTCCACCGAAGATCGGACAATGATATGTATTAATGAAATACTGTGCAAAAATTGTTCTAATTTGCCTGAACACATATGATAATCATAATAGCTGTATAACAATTTTCAAAGAACATGAATTACCAACTGGACAATTCCCAGGGGCTTGTACAGAACGAGTCCTTCATCCCCTGAACAAATTATAATTTAGCCCATTCAATTAAGAGTCCAATACCTTGCCAATGCAAGTAGTAACTAGGGCCCTAGCGAGCTGCAAGTTAGACAGTTTAAGTTAAAAATGCAACTGCTGTACTGTGAGAAAGCTATCTACTGTTTGCCGCAGCGCTATCTGGCGCATTTAACCCAGGACATTTACCAACTAGTATCAGTGGCAAGGCGTTATCGTGCGTATCAGCGGACTGTTCCGCGGCCGCAAAACTTGCCGTGATCCAATTAAACACCAAGGAAATTCTAGTCATTCTCCTGCAATGCGATTATGCTTCGCGAAATTTGGTGGCGCAAATCATCAGTGAATCACTACTTAACTTAATCACTACTTAACAGTGAACTTAAAGGGTTATTCCATTGATGTTTATGTATGGCGATTTATAGGATAAGCGCTATTCTTTAGGATGAGTGTTTGTTCAAGATTCCGCAAAATTTTATTGCACCAGAGGAAACTATGCAGCTAGTTTTGCTTCCAGTCCTTCAGTACATATGTTCATCTACTACGTTATGGATTATGGAAATATTCACATTTATTCCATTTTTATAGATACTTTATTATCAAATCATAACGTGAATGGGGATCTATAAGAATGTAATAACGGAAATATCGCACCAAAAACCGGACATATGCAGCTAGAATAGTCATTTAACACGTTGGCAATTTGTAGAGGTTATTTATTTAATGTTAGAACCAGTTTGAAATTATATTCTATGAAAAGTACATTGCTTTTCCTTCAAAATGAAGGCATTTCAATGCGATCCCAAATTTTTGAAAATAATTTGAATGGTAGAGTGCATTCTAATGAAAACTTTTTGAAGACCAGCTTCGCCTCGAAAGTTTTTACTTAAATACATAAAACTTTTTATCTTTTCTTTGCCATCATATTTCCATCAATCTTCCTTTACTACTCTACGAGAGACTCCGTAAAAATCGAAAAACCTGGATGATAAATCCACTTTTAGTTTGCATTCCATATAAATTTTCTAACACAAGTTAAATTAGCTACCAATTTAGCAAATATTAAGTTTTCTGCAAAGTAACCGATGTTGTCTACCAATTTCGTAGCAGGTACTTCGTTCAGAAACTTCTACTTCGTCGTCGCAAAAGTTTTCTGCAAAGTAACCGATGTTGTCTACCAATTTCGTTGCGAGTACTTCGTTCAGAAACTTCTACTTCGTCGTCGCAAAAGTTCTCTGCAAAGTAACCGATGTTGTCTGCCAATTTCGTTGCGGGTACTTCGTTCAGAAACTTCTACTTCGTCGTCGCAAAAGTTTTCTGCAAAGTAACCGATGTTGTCTACCAATTTCGTAGCGAGTACTTCGTTCACAAATTCTACTTCGTCGTCGCAAAGAGACAGCCGAAGATCTGGCAGCAGCGATGACGCGCTGCACAAGCGTCCCCCGTCAACCCTGGGCTGCTTGTGAATGCGCACCTCATTACAGAGACGGCCTGGAGAGCGATCTCTGAGCAGCGATGACGCGCTGCACAAGCGTCCCCCGTCAACCCTGGGCTGCTTGTGAATGCGCACCTCATTACAGAGATGGCCTGGTGAGCGATCTCTGGTGCTTCTTCCGGCTTACGAAACGAGCTGGTCCGCATTTTTCATCATCCATGGAATTAACTCCTGCTATCGGATATTTTTCTCGCTTACCCTTTACCAAGATGACGCTGCTCGTCGAAAGTCTTTCATCCAAATTTCTTTTTTTTCGATAATAATTTTCCTTCAAAATATTGGTCCATGGCTATCTTTGAACGTTGTAAAATAGTTTTTCTTTTATATTTTTTATTTCGTTGTTGTGTCGGGCTGAGGTTTGTCTTCCAGAGGCGTCAAGGGGTGAACGCAATCGTGAAAAAAGTTATACGCCTTTACAGTCTTTGTTCCTTCGTTCGCACCCTGAACCTCAGGCTGCCTCCTCTGCAGCGCTGTGAACGGTTTACTCGACTTGGGTTACCAAGACGAATAAAGTTTCGCACGGTAACCGCAACTGCGCTCAATCGTTACTCAGCTTAAGTTTCATTCATGGACGCTTTCCAGCGCTTCTATCGAGCATCGTTTCATTTTCAAGGTTCTCTTGCTGTGGTATAATATTGCTATGATGTTAGGTTCTCTTTTTATTTAGGCGTACGTTTTAAAATCTTCAGCCTCATTTTTAGTCTACGTGAAAAGTATAGATAGTTTGTTTAGTTTAGATAGTTTGTATTTATTGTTTGCGTGCTTAAATCTGTTAGAAAAAAAGTACCATCCAATTGGCAATGTGCAGCATTTGTTTGTTTGATTTTCTCGCTCCAACGATAGAAATATATTTTCTTTATCAATATAAAAGAATGGCGCCGAAAGTTCTACGTTAGTCACCCGAGTTTGTGTGAAATAATTCATGATCGAGATCTCAACTAAGAACGCTAATTATATAAAGGCTCAACTGGATTTATTTTCAAGTCCATGCCGAAGTACATGCACCCAAGAAGGTTTGTTATCACAATTTATTTTATCCTTGAATTTTTTTCTTTAACGATTCATCAACATGGAACTTATTATACAACGCTGAAAAACTATTAAATAATAAATTTTAACCTACTAATTCACGAAAAACTTTGCTAAAAATTCTATACACCAGATTTTTCACCCGTAATGGGCTCTCGCGATGGGTAGAAGTAAACACGTCCGTACCATAAAACTTTATTTCGTGCAAGACAGCGAATTCAAAGCTACAGAAGATGTAACCTCACACATGCAACACGAAACGATTGGCATCAATTTATTTGCATTCAAACTATTGTTTGATATCTAGGCTGCGGAAACCTGTGCTATATTATCACATCGTTTCAAAAAACTCTTCGCTATTAAATCCTAATTTCTGGGACGACTAATTTATAAGCAATGTAATGAATAATACACAGATAATTAAATAATTAAAGCAAATGAGTCTTAAATTCCAAAAGCAAAGAACAAGAAAATCGGCTGAGTTAAAAGTGCCACCTCACTCTTAGAAATAATGTATGTTGAAAGTATTGATAAATCTATCTATATCTTTTTATATACCAAAACGAAGCAAACAGCAGTCAATTTTTTTAAGTTTCAATGAGCTTGTTTTGCATTTGCACGAAAATTTTGTTAACAAATATGTGGAACAGATTTATTTGAAATCGTTAATATTAAAATAACTGCCATATATGTAAATCTCATCTAGAGAGAAATCAGTGATCCTTCAAATGACGTTTTTACAAACGGTAATGTGATAGATTGCTAAAGAATGTTCTTTACATGAAAATTAACTTGAATCAACATGAAAATTATTGCCGCCTCGTGTTATCGATCAAACGCATTGGTAATTTCATGGCAAAAACGAGTGTAGTTTTAACGTTTATTTGAAAGAAGGCATGCGCATTATCTTTCCTGGTACAAGATAATGTTGTAAAATTTTTAGCCTTAGCAGCGCTTCAAACAGGGCTGATTAAGAGCAATGATGACAGATGGACGCATTTGAACGTCAGCTCGCTTAATTTAATTAGCTAAGCACTGCTTGCACACACAAACAAGCTTTAAAGAGTTATTGAATATAGGATTTTTAGTACAAGTAACATTTTTTTCTGTATTTCTTTAAGACTTGAAATGCAACCAAATCAAAGTGAAAGAGCACATTGAAATAGTAATTGTTCTGAATTCTTCAAAATATTTTACTATGTATATTCTTCCAAAAATAAAGCTCGAAAACCGTAATAAGGTGTCAAATCACCACTTGCACAGAAGCATGAATAATTTCTTCGACGATTCGCCTGTCTGTATTTGCAGGTGAATAGGAGATGAGGATGATGGTGAGTGAAGGCGGAGTACAGAAGCGTGGTAAGAGGCCAGCAAAGATGACATACCAGACAATGCATTTACAAGCACATAAGGACAAGCCACATGCAAACGCACTGCTGGTATGCGCCTGTGCCGTACTAAAGACCTGCGCCAATTTTCGTGTTTGATTTCGTGTCTCTAAACGCCGCTCGCTTCGTTTGTCTTCAACATGGAGCAGCCGTCTTGTGCGCTGAGGCTGCGAGTCTCGCGTGTCAGTTTAGTGTTGGGTTTGGGAAGGCAGTGAGGGAATGGTTTTTATGAAGTGAGTATTGTTGGATCTATGGCATGTGTTTTACTTGGTAAGCAAATTCGTCACCGTGTATAAAATTGAATGAAATATGAGCTACTGTGTGTTTGTGTGAAAATTGCTTTTGTATGCATTTAAGGAAGAGAGAAAGAGTGTTTTATTATAAAGTGTAAACGAGATATCGTTATTGTAGAAGCAGTAGTGTGAGGACTTACGATGCAAAATGAACATGATTTCGAAAAATGAAATGTGAATCGCAAATCGGAAAATGGTGACAGAAGAAAAATTGACACAAAATACTGGTTACAATATAGTGAGACGAGATAGGTTACACGAGTGTTGAGGTTCAATACTATTTACAGTTTAATAATTTCGACGGACAGTGATTTTTTGTGTAAAAAGTACAGAAACACTTCTATCCAATCCAAACCTGAAAGTGAGCATAAATTTGGAAAATATCGTGTAAAAATAATTTGATAACGTGACTTATTTCAAATAATTTGTGACATATTTTAAATAGTGGCGTGATGTAAATGATAATTAATCATTAACAATGAAATGATAACGGTATTTAGAATTTGGTTCGATGATTATAATGATTCCCAAGTTCAAAGAGGAAAATGGAAAAAACTTCAAGCCTGGAAAAAGATCGTCAATCGTAAGTAGTCTCGGTCATATGAGAGATCTTGGTGACATTATTTAAAATTTCGTCGTATTTTTGTCAGCCATACCATAAGTTATACGTTGAGCAATATAAATTTAAAGTCATTCAAGTTGTATTTGTCCGTTTAATTATTGTTTGTTCCGATTAATTTGCGTCGTGAACGGATTTTAAACCGGGCAAATTTAATTACCTAGCATATCCTCGACAATCCACTGCATTTCATTTTATTTAGAATTTTTTTATTTATGTTATTATTTTGAAAGGGTAAAATAAAAATGGGGAATGAATGTCCAAAAAATGGAGGTTAAATTAGGGACGATTTCGATGCAACATGGCCTAATTTAACTAACGGAAGACTGCAGCGAGAGCAGAGGGCAGGTTCTAACTTTGAATGCACGGGCAGCAAGCGGCTGCATATTTTTTAATATATTTACCAGACGAGAAAATTTGCTGCAGTGCACATTTTAGACAAAAGCACAGCTGCTCCCATTCCCTGCAGAGACTGCAGCTGCTGTGAGTCTGCCGCAGAGACTGCAGCTGAGTCTGCCGCAGAGACTGTAACTATTGCATGTGTGCAGCAGAGACTTCAGCTATTGCATGTGTGCAGCTGAGACTTCAGCTATTACATGTGTGCAGCAGAGACTGCAGCTATTGCATGTGTGCTGCAGAAACTGCAGCTACTGCCAAGGATGCAATGCAACAACCGATGCCGAGAACTCCCTTGTTGCGACCATTGCAGCCATTTTTGCTGCAGAATTAAAAGGTGCCACAGCTGCAAACACTGCAATGCCACAGCAAGTGCAGAGCGTTGCCTCAAAGACCGGCATAAAATAAGTCAAACATAAAATGATCACCGAGAAATTCACCTACAAATATCTTACCCTTAAATATTTGCGCGCAATTCATGCATACTTTTTCTCTGACATTTCAAGTAAATCAATTAATATGAACGGAAATTTTGTTGTGCTGTCAGTGAAAGAAATGAAAGCAAAAAGCAAATGTTAGAACCGCAAATTAGAAGAACATGAACGTAGAGTTATTGTACGTAATAATTTTCCCACGTTATAAATAACACTTCACAAGCACCGGGGCACCATTACGATGTTTCAAATAGTTCGTAAAAAGCTCGTTTTGTTGGAAGCATGATTACCATGCCACCCATAAACAATAAATTTGTCATTCTGTTCAAATAATGAACTACATCTGCACTTAGCAGAGATAAACATATTAAGGTGCAGAACAGCCTGAACAGGGTCAGGACGATCCACACAAGGGCAAACAAGGGCAAATAGTCCATCGCTTTTTGGAAAAAGTCATCCTCAATCCGCTGACTGTGTCATTAAGGATTAAAGAAACAGAAAGAAAAAAAGCCGCGATTATTGCAGAGGCGTGCAAGAGCCGCCGTCTTGAAGCCTTTGCTCTGCAGAAGCCCTGCAGCGACGTCCCTGCTGGTGGCGCGATCTGCAGCCCTCGACTGGTTGTATTCGAACATCCAGAACATGAAGCATGATTTGCTCGGATAATAACTGAACGCGTGTTGAATTGTAATGATGAAAATGAAATAAACACGTAGATAATTTGAGACATACATTTGTACGGCACAAACCGGCATTAATAGTCAATTAAAAGCTATGCCCTATTCTATAATTTGATTGCAATTCAAGCAGTGAAATGTAACGATAAAATCTAGAGATGTCAATAAATTAAAATTTTAAATCTCAATCCAAATACAACCTACTATTACCAGCTCTAGAGGCAACTTGACTTCATTTCGCTCCCTCAATCAAAATTCTTACGCTATGAATGTCGTAATATTATTTCCAAAAGCACGATTTCCAGTAAGTTTACCGAATTTGCGCGAAACAGAGACACGGGCGGGGCCAAAGGCAGCGAAGAATACGCAGCGCGTTCACACCTCATTAACATGACAGAACTGAACTTCCCAAGTCGCACAAGCGAAGCTCATAAAGAAGAAAGTATGAGTGAAGTTAGTGGGCCCGGCGCCCTGAGGCGCAGAGGATGTGTTGCACCTCTGGGACCTTTACTCTCTTTAGTCTCACATTTTCTTAGTCGGACGGGAGAACTTTGTTTCGGGAACCTCCAGCTATTAACCACTCACGGTGTTTTTTATCGAGTTGTTTAATGCACTCCTCATTGTTTCGCTTAATCTAGACATGAGGAATGAAAATAAATATAAAGTCGCTTTGAATGAATATAAAATGATTTTTTAATTAAATAAGTTAAGATCAAGCAGGACAGACAAGCGCGTAGCTCCAACTTGAGCTGAGCAGCACGCGCCGCCAGCGACGCCTTAAAAAGAGGGGAGACGCGTAGAGGGGAGGGGAGGATAATACGCCTTGTAGGAAATGAGGGGGCGAGGGCGGGGGCGGCAGGGAAGGCAGGCGTATTGCGTATGGCACTGCGGCAGACGCAAGGCGGTACGGGCAGAGGTAAAACTTGTCGTTTTCACCCGCTGCACTAACTCAATGAAATTACGAGGTGATCAATATCCGCCATTCCATAATATTGGACTAACAAGCTACATTTTTGCAAGCAAATTTCATAATTTATTTGATGGCCCGAATAAGAATTCAGTGTTCTAAAGAAGTATTTAAACTATCATCTCATCTTGTAAAAAACGGTGCTGAATTCTGCATGATTCCCCATTAAATAAGACGTTTTCTCAAATCTTCGAATGTTATTCAAATAAAGTACACATTTTGCTAATTTAATAAGAATGAATGAGAAGCGATGGGGAGCGATGTCTCGCAAGGCTAAATTAACTGCGAGGTCAGTGGAGGCAAATGCGGAACATTCGCGGCATGCGGCAGCTCCTCGGCCGGGAATGTCAGGTGAAATGGGGAGGCGCTGAGGGAAGAGCGGCGAGGGGATCAGGGGAATCTTGAAATTTTCTAATAATACGACACAGCATAAATCCCTTCAGTGACAATGCTGATAGAGGAGGCAATAATGTTGTCCAAAATAAGATTTAGGGGATGAGCAGGTGTACTTGTAGGATGGAGGTAATGAAGGGAGGCTGCAGTGCGGCATTTGCTGGTCATAACAAAGGAAGCGGCCACTTCTGTTGCTGCTGTACATCATGAGAGGCCAGTANAAGGGAAGCGGCCACTTCTGTTGCTGCTGTACATTATGAGAGGCCAGTAATTAATTGCTGCTGTACATTATGAGAGGCCAGTGATTGTACAGTAATCTTATGCTGTTGGGATCACCCTAGAGTAATATCCCATGGTGACTTCAATCAAATTTTCGTGCATTGTTCAGTAACATAATTTTTTCTAAATGTCCTAATCGGAATAAATTTTACTAATAATTCAATTAATTTTAAACCCAATCGTGGAAATAATTCCAAGGTAGTGGAACGGAAAATTTGCGCAGATCGATAATAAAATGATGTACACTAAATGCAAAGTATGAACCATAAACATCAATATTACGATGTATAGCTAGCGCAGTTCATTTAGTTTTCATTGACCTCCACGCACGATCTTACTCATACGTGGATTAATCGTCACGCGGTATCATCCTGCAGTTGCGGACAACGAGCGATAAAGCATCGCTAGTACGGCAGGGTGCAGCATGGATGCGGTGAACTCTGGACTGCAAAGTTTTGTGTAGAGCGGCTAGTTTTGAGCGCAGTCTTGTACAGAAGACGATCGATGAGCGCCACAGGCGCACTCCCTTGCAAATCCCGACTGTTGCTGCAGTGAGCCGCACAGTGCGATAGACACGTACCCTAGGGCGGTTCACAGTGAGACGTGAACGAAGTTTAATGTGAGACGAGACGCTGGTTCTGCAGCAAAAGAAGGAGCTGTTGTGTCTCTGGTGAGACGCAGTCTTTCATGCTCGTTGTTGAGCCCACGATTTTTGATTCAAGGCGAAAATTGAGGATTTGCAGTGAAGCAAAATTAATCTTTGGTGATACCATTAAGTTAGAAATAAACAATGATGTTAGAGAACGGAACGATATGAAGCTCGTGTAATATGTAACAGCCTTTTGATCAGAACAAAATATGGTGACAACTTTAATAATGCTCATCTTAATAATGCTTGGCAAGGTATATGGATTCAACTCGCTTCCCAGAAACGTTACGTAACTATACCTAATTTCGAATAAGAAATGTTAAAAAACATTTTTAAACTTAAATAGGGATTTTTGATATAAACAACGCAACTCGTAGCTGTCAGGTCAATGAACTCTGACGAGCATTTAAAAGGTCCAGTAAAAAACATTTACTGCATGAATTGGCCGCAACCGCTGCTGGAGTTGAACATTGAGGCCACGTATGATGATAGGAAAACGCAGTCAAGGCATGGATGAACAGGATCCCAGCACGGAGTAAAATTGTTGTTTACCGATGTTGAACATGTAATTATATTCTTTTCACAATTTTCATTAATGAGAGCAATAAAATTCATAAACCATGCATTAATGATTCAGACTAAGATATTATCAAGTACGACAAGACGAGAGCAGAAGAGAGGCCACAGAACAACAGCTGCTGATGACTATAGACTGGCTGACAAGAAGAAGCGTCTAGTCTGTAGCGTTCGTGACAGCTGACCTATGAAGCAGCAACAGACGCCAGCCGTTGAGGGGGATTTTAGTCTCAGTGGGCAATAATCTGGCAATTTATCAACATAAATAAGAGACAATAGAGAACTGTTTACTCAACACTCTGAATTTATGACTTAATGACAGAAATTGTAAATTTAAAGTCGTATTGGTACTGAGAGGTTAAACATAATAATAACAACGACAGGTTTCATCTAGAAACCTGAGTTAAAGCCTCATATGAAATTAAATAGAACCACTAATGTCCGGACTGAGTTAACGTTCATTTATTATGAGTATATACTCTCTCAGCGAGATATTAATTAAGTTGTTCGAATCTCGGTAACGCTGCTTCTGAAATAAAAATTAAAATTCATATTCAAAAGCCAATTGCGGTATAAGGTTCTAGGGTAAAGATAAAAGGTCGTACCTAAGCTATTTTTATGTTAAGAAAAGAATGGTGCACGTGTCAATACAGCAGGTATAGAGACAGGTAACAACTGAGACCAGGCAGCCTAGAGGTCTGATGCAGCTGAGCGTGATGCTCTCAGCGTCGCATCCTCTGAATAAGAAATGGAAGTTGTCGCTAGACCCTCCGGTGCCTTCATAAAACCTGATGAGATAAGGCCTGGAGGCAGCAGCGCACTGCTGTGGCCCGCATTGCCATAAGATATGCCAGTGCTTCTAATTAAAAAATTGAGTCACCCCTAAATAATGTCAGTCGTCAGTGGCATCAAAATACCGACATGGGAGAGCTTGACATTTTTGCCGCACCGTCCTCAGTCACGAAGAAACTGGAAGATTTTTCAGTCTGAAAAGCATGTAAAATCTAAAAAAAAATATAAATCAAATCGTAAATTTTGTGTAAAGCGCCAATTCAGGCTATCAAATAACGAGCAAATAATGTTATTATTTTCAATTATGAAACATATAATTATAAGGTCGGAAACGTTTCTAATTAAAATGTTGGTCATGCGAATTTTTTAGTTTATGAAGATAATGAGCCATCATGAGCGAGAAAAGCTCACAATGATCGAGCGCAAGAAGCCTGAGGCTGATAAGGACGGCAGTTAACGGCTCGCGTACTCTGAAGAAATGCACGGAAGAAGTTAGTCCCCCGGCAGAGCCTCTTAATAAAACCTTCGCCGCAAACAAAAATGTCACGCGAGTCAACACGCACGGCGATACGCCCGATAACCTGCCCTGCTGAACCGCCTTGTTTGTTGGTATTAATCGACTTAGTGTTTGCCGATCGTTGGCGGGGAGAAATTCGTCGTTAACTGGACATGATGAAAGTGATTCACTCAAGATTGAAAAAAACTATGTTGCTAAAAAAAAACTATGTTGATTCAGACATAGTTTCTCTAATTTCTTAGGTTTCCATTACAACTCAAAAAAACACTAAAAAAATTCCTGTGATGAGCAAATCGGATTCTAAGCCAGTGCAATTGCGTTTCCGTAAGTTCGAAGTAAAACCAAATTTGTTAATGAGAAGTATCGTGGCCGGTTAAAGTATAAAAATACGAAAATAACCCAAGTTTGCTGCCTCAATCACTTATATGAAATTTAATTTTGTCAGTTGATATAGAGCGGGTTGCTGCCACGGGTGCGCAACATTTGCTGCGTGGGTCGGCATTGCAGCAGCTGCACTGCGGACTTAAGCTAACTCGGGGAGTTCGCATTGTGCCGCATTTTTGGAGCGCCCCAAACATTCTTTCCTTGAGCTTGGCGACAGGAGCAAAGCCTCTGACCAATTCTGCTCCAATTACCCTAAGACTGCGGCTGCAAACACTGCCACAGCGTCAGTGCATCAGCCCGTATACATGAGAGCAGCGCGAGGCCGCTTAATTCGACCCCATAGCACGAGATGTCGAATTCTTAAGTGGAACCTAGAGCGTCGGTAAATACTTTCGTGAGGAATTTAAATGGGTGTGTTTTCACATTAAATCCTGATCAATGGCTGAAATCATTCATTGAAGGGAATTCCTTCATTGAATGGAAATCATTCATTGAAGGAAAATCATTGACACCTTTCGTACACTTTAAATTAATAGGTTCGGATAACCAGAAACGAAATAGAATACTGCCCATCATTAACTGATAGATTTCGATCGACAGAAAAAATATAGGCAAATTTTTAGGTACGGAACAAAACGAGTTTCTTATTTACTTGCGCATGGATATTTTACCGTCGTTAGCAGTGCCGATACAAGCCTTAGCGTTCCTGATAAGTAAGAGGAAGTTCTCAGAGTAGCCGGCGGCTCGCTTATCGTATTTCATCAGAAGATCGCAAGCCACGAGATCAGCGGCGCCGGCAGGTGTTATGCGTTACCATGACAACCTGACACATCATAACAAACATAGTGGCGCTCAGGACCGCGGGTGACGTTTGCATTGAAGAACCAAATTTAACGGGATTTTTTAATAGTTTAGGTATTGGATTTTAAATATTGAACAATATTCAACTGAACGTGTTAACCTGGCGGGAACGGAAAACAGCATCGTGGCAAACAAAAAATTCTAGAACGGCAAACTATGCATGATGCACGCGAAGCTTAATTTCCAAATTTCCAAAAGTGTGTTCATTGGTTTTTAAATGGTTGCGCAATGTACACCTTCATATTATCTTGGAAGTATAATAAATAAAAATAATTGATTAGACACAACAACGTGTTCCGTGAGTCTGCTGACGATTTCTTACTTCGTTTAGACTTTAGAGGAACCTGTTGGGGGTTACAGACAAATGCTCAAGATTCCTCTCTTGATTGTTGCTAACGGAATTGGGATCGAATAACTTACAAGCTCCTTACTTAAAACGCCACTCGTCCAAATTTATGTTAACAAACTTTGCTTACGTGCACCATTTCCCAATCAATTTATTTTACTGCGATGAATTACAAATTCGTTCATTAGGACAATATAGAACTGTGATAGTAGGGTTTTGCACTAGACATTATCATTATTATTATTATATTTCTTCAACGCCGGCACTTCTATTCTATTACCTGATACTTATAAAACGTTTATATATTCAATACAGTAGGGGAAACAATTCCTCTATATTAAAACATTACGTCCGTGAAAAATTGTCAAAAAATTAGAATTTCAAATGATTTATATGTCATGTTATTTCAGAATTGATATGACATTTCAGAATTAATTTCAATATGCTATGCTGTAATGACGAAAAACGTACACTGAATTTCGAGTGGGAAATCGTTGACACCGATCGCGTTGAGTCACGAAACTTGGAGTGACGCCAGCCGTGCAACGCAGACCTCAAACTTCAAGCTCTTCAGCAGCAATTTAAACTTAAGTTCAAATCAATTGAATAGAAGACAAAAATTGTTTGTAGATTCGATACCGCACATTTAAGAGGTGAGAAATTATGTACAATGAAATAAAAATTCAGATTTATTCGAGTCATTGCAAATTTAAAAGATTGATCCGAACTCATTTAAATATCATTTTAATCGCACCAAGTCTAACAATTGATACAATTAAATGAAATCATTTTCAACTTAATGTGCTCAACTTGACTGAAGATGCGTAGGGTATTGTGGAATTTTATAAAAAAATTGCCTCAATTGAATTCTTGATTTTTGATATCAAAAAGAACGTGGTATCCAATAAGAATCTCTGCCAAAAGTATCACCTCGTACGGGAATGAGAATACGCCTCGTAATTTGCCAGGATATTCACGAATACAAGTTGTAGAAAATTGTACACTCAAATATACAAAGTTTAAACAAATAGAGGTGCAAACTAGAACTTCAACAATCAGTGATGTCGGCTGCGACGCACGAGCGCGCCGCGTGTCGCGTTTAGCGAGTTTGCGCGTCTACAATAACTTTAATAAAATCAATAAATTCACTCCGTTAAAAAATTAGAAGCTTTTACTGGTGCTTTATATACGTGGGATATGCTCTTTATATAAACTTTTATTCTTAGTAATTGAATCTATTTGGAAGATAAAATACCTTAACGTAAAAAAATAAATACAATTTATTGAACCCTCGATAAGAATAGCTATTTTAGGTCATATTGCAAGTTTGGTTTTATAATCAATGCCAATGTAAAACATCAACGGTAGATTGTTGCCTAAGCAGCGCGGAAGACACTTGGCTTTCAGCTGCACTCGATACCTCAGCAAGAATCTCCCGGGCATAAAAAGAACACTCACGAGTAATCGGTCGCGACCACTGCAAGATCGCGTTTATTTGTTAATTTTCTTCAATTTCGTCTACAGAATTTGGCACGAGAAGGAAGTCCGAGCGCAGATAGCGCTGCTTGAGACCCAGTCTAGAAACAGACGGCGTTGCCACATAACTGCCACGGCGCCTTGTTAGCACTTGCCACAGAGCCACTCGCAGCTCTCAAAGCTTGCCACGCCACACAATCATTTACGCCCACATTTACTGCCACAATATTACTGCCATTAGTCATTGCAATAAAACTAAGCTTTTTATATTGTGACGCCACTTGTCCTTTCACAAAAGCTAAGCCTTTATATTATAAGTATACAATCACTAAAGAGACATTAAAACTAAGCTTTTTATGTTTTAACGCCTTTAGCTGATGTGCTAAACTTAACGGTTTTATTTTGGCTCGCTATGATTCGATGCACTAAAATGAAATCTTTTACATTATTATGCCATTAACAGAAACACTAGACCTGAGCCTTTCATTGATCAACGCGTGTTATAAATTTATTGCCAATAAAAAATTTTCCAACTAGAGAAATTTCTGAGAATTTTTCCCTGAAATCTAATTCCATTTTTGCATGTTGTGTAATGTTGTGTAAAAAACTTAACCTGTTTATCATTAAAGGGAAAAATTGAATGAAATAAACAATTCTGCAAATAATAATAAGCGAGTCTTCCAATAAAGAGCCTACATTCAAATCTGGAAAGTATGATACTATATTTTATTTCGTGATTTGAAATAATACACTCAAAAATTCTAAAGACTATGTAAAATTATAATTCGTAATTATTGTTTATATTTCAATTTAGAATTATAAAATTATAATTTTTTATAGTAATATTAATGAATAATATTAGAAGACAAGCCAAACAATCCGGGGTGGAATCTTACCCATTCCCCACATCTTCACCTACCTCATCAATTTCAATAAATTGCATTGTCCATGATTTACTTTATAATTCAATATTACTTTTCATAATTCAGATAATTATTTTTCATAATTATATTCAATTTTGTACGGATTTGGAATTAAATATTACATAATAATTTTCGTCTGCGATTTCTTTTCTCTTTGAAATGCGTTGTTGAGAGTAGCGTCCGAGTGAACAATTTCAGCGTCACAAGTCTCGACAGTTTATGACCGCTTGGGCACTCATCATTGCGCCTGCATGCCGCTCAGAGTTATTTCTGAAACTTGTCTTGATTTTTTATTTTAAATGATTTTTTGTCATTTTCTTTTTCCCGCATTACATACATTCATCGCTGTAGATTACACTCGGTTGTAGTCGTACATTTGGCCATTCTATTTCTCTATTTACAGTTGCTGGTGACTATATTGTATATATACAAGCTTTGCGTTTCATGGGAGTACCCAGGGCTCTGTTCGCGTTAGGTATGCACGGTGTAGCACGACCTAGATTAAATTTAAACTCACCCAACTACAAACTAAAAATGCAGTGTGATTATAATTAGACAGCGAATAATTTGACTTTGTGGTACAGACTGAGTTCAAATCCGCTGTTTGAACAGACGAAATCATAAACGATTATGTGCAGAAACAATTCATGATTGAGTGTGGCATTGCGATGGAAAAAAGTCATCAGCAAGTAAAATTGTTGCATACATAGCATTTAGTTACAATAATTCTTTCTAATAATGAAAAAAAATAAATAATATTTCAGTTTCAACAATTATTTAGGAGAAAATGTTGACAGTCTGATTAAAAAATAAGGCTTAATGTTCACAGAACGCTATAAGAGCATGTAAGTCTTAAACTGAGCGACAACAAGTAGTGTTAGGATAAACTTAAGCGCTAATTAGCGACAGCTTGCAGAATTGCACTCTCTTCTTGAACGAAAAGGACGGAAGTCAGGCAGCGAGCCCGATAAATTGCCGCGATAAATTGCAAGGCTGGGGGAAGGACGGACGGAAATCGACGAAACGCTGCCAAGTGCGGGCACGTTGAACAAGCCCTGTATGTGTTAGAGGGAGGAGAAAATTTAGTTTTTTTTTTAATTTGCACACTTTATCATATTGTTATTGTTATCGATACATCCGTACAGAACGTATTTCTGCTGGGATGTACATCTGAACCTAAAAACGCATTTCGAGAAGTGATTAACCTCACTATCCATCTCATCTCAAGTAATACATATTTATCGTTATGATATGATAAAAGTGATGAAGACACGCTAAATTTTTCTAAGATAACATGCAGATGAGCAGATGACAGTACGACTCGAAGCTGCATTCATACCAACAAGTAAAAATTACCGATTTTAACTACAGAAGTAGAATATAGCCGCAGTATAAAATATATTAAACATAAGTCTAAACGCAGCATAAAATCATTTTAACTGCAGCTTAGTAATAGTCACACTTTCTTCAGTAATATGCCAATGATATAGCAGTAGCATGGCAGCAATAGCATTAGTTCGGCAGCATTATGATAACATATCATAGAATTGTAACTGAACCATAGCAGCCAAAGCAATGGCATAACAGGGCGAAGTAATGGTATATGTTCTGGTCGAGATGGACAGAAACAGTATAGCAGCGAAACAGGAGTGATGTACAGCTGCTTTGGCGAGACTCGACAACCTGCAATGCGGAAGGTGAGGAGCATTTACTCGCAGCTTTTACTTTGATTGCTTGAAACGATCGGGCGCGGCTACTCTATGCGCATACGTCCTGCCTCGTGGTCCACGAACAGCACTCGCACCAGACCACAGTACCAAGTACCAGGGACCAATGACCAATCATTGGCTAACCTGCATAAGCGCCCCTGGCCACGGTAACATCAGGAACTAATGACCAATCATTGGCCAAAAAACCAACACGCACCACTGGCCACTAACCACCAGGTACCAATGGCTAGTTATCGGCCAACTTGAACACGTGCCCCTGATGAACAAACTCGTGTTGGGCTGTGATTCAGAATTGGCGACTGCTTGACCTGGTAACAACGTTTCATTCGCGGCCAACTCTACGTTGGTACAAATAAACTTAATGCATTATGTAGCCATTTAGAAAAGAAGAAACGTACAACTAATTACTGTATGTGACTAGAAGCCGGAATGATGAAGTTTCCATCACATGTCCGCAAACTTATCTCTAAAAATAACCGCAGACGAAGTCATTCATTAGTCAACAATGAAGATTTACAACAAATTGTAAATTTGAAGCGCATAACGAAAATTTCTTATACATACTGATTATTAAATTGCATTCAAGTCTTTCCCGCACTAGGGACGTTTCCTGAGCTGCAATTAAGAAGGCACGAGTTAAAGCCGCCTGACTGCGACAGTCGTGAATGACGGCTCGTGAACAACGCAAAGGCCGTGACGTCGCAGAATCAGTTCACTGACGTTCGATTTCACCAACGGGTTTTCGGACTTATTAAAATATTTGTTATACGTTAACATGAATGTCTTTGGGTCAAGCGTCCTGTCATGACATAGCAAAGCGTCGAAAATCGCTTCAGAAAATTCCAGTAATCGCAGTGTCAAACTAGAAATCAAGTCCCGCTACCTACAATCTTTGTCTCAATGCTCCAACTTTGGGTTCGATCAAACACCGGGACAATTTATTACATTCCATAAGAAACGACGGGAAATTATAATTAAAAGTTAAATCGTTACGTTGACTTTATAGGCTCTGAGTTGAGAGCGCATATGTAGTATGCAAGAGCACTAACAGCCAAGCGAACGTAAATTGATTTAAGGTATTGAAATAGAAGACTTAATTCAACTCAATATATATAAAACACGGCGGTGTCAAGCACCGTGTAACCGGTCATTCTACAGACTGGCGAAGTCAGGTCACCAAGTCAGTCACACGAAATTGTCATGAACTTAACTTAACTTAATTGTCAAGAGACGCAATGAAGTCGATGTTATTCAATGCGGCATGACTTGAAAGCAATCGTGAACGGCGTAATCACTAATTAATTAATCGTGATTTTTGAACACATGACGATACAGCGTTAAAAAAAAAGCAAAAACTAATGTATGAAGAAGCGATTAGATTTTTCGCAATGATGACGTTGGTCTTATTTTGTAATTCGGACAGGAAAACTGTTGGCATTTGAAGCATAGGAATGCTATAAAGCTAGGGTTCAGGTTGCTTTCAAGTCCCGCATCAGAAACTTCGAGTATTTAGATGATTGCAAGTGAAAATGACGATTAAAGTGAAGCTCTGTGAGAATCCTTATGAAATAAAGAATTAATTTATATGAGAACTCATATTATTTCTAGAAATTGTTGTGTTGTTGTAAATTTGTGTGAAATAATAGGGAGGCTTGGGAGCGTGTTTTGGATTTGACAAATGTGTTTGCTGTGCCTTTGAGCGATTATATTTCAAGTGTTGGACAATTTGTTGATGTCAAGCAAGACTCGCAGCATCGACAATCCATCACAGTCGACGACATCGAGGCACACCGCGGCAAATCTTGTGTTTCAGCAGCGAGGGATCCTTCCTTCCTTCCTTCCAGACCGTGAGGGGAGTTGGGAGCAGCAGAGGAGCCCACGATTGACCTCCACTCACCACGAGCTCTGAAGCAGCACTACTGCACCACTTGACCTCCCCAGGCCGAGGGCAGCGAGCGCTGCGGCAAACGCGGCGGTGTCAGCCCGACATGCTGCGTGCTGTGCAGCGCATGGCGCATTGTGCGTATGCTGCGAGACACATGGCGCATAGTGCGTATGCTGTGAGGCGCATAGTTTATTCTGCCCAAGCTGCGCATTCTGTGCAGCGCATGGCGCATTGTGCGTATGCTGGGAGGCATGTGGTGAATTGTGCGCCGCACATGGCGCATAGTGCGCATGCTGTGAGGCGCATTGTTCATTCTGCCCAAGCTGCGCATTCTGTGAAGCGCATGCTGCATAGAGTGACATGCGCTGTACAGCATGAACAGCAAGCTGCGCGTTAAATTTTGTTTCTGCGAAAATTTTACACTATTCATAGTATGCTACATACTAATTAGTAGCGCAAACCTAAGTATTTCTTCCATTAAGAGCACCATTCTGCCACGTCGACCGCAAAAATAACATACGTATTGCTATTAATAAACTTCGTATGACGACAATCAAAAATTGAACTCGTTTGAACGATTGCTGTGATTCGGATTTACTTTAATCCTTCACGCAATGTTATTAGTTGCGTGACCAGTTGTCTGAAATGTGATCGATGTATCAGAGTTCACTTGACTGAGTGGAAAGTAATTCCGCCTCACAAGCCTCAACGGATTCCCTTGCTGGTGCGAGTTACAATTTCCGGCAGAAGACATCGGGTCGGATTATTCGTCACCTCAGTCGTCACGGTGAAGAGGTCTGTCCGTGACGGAGCCGTATTGTTGTCACGGTGTCGGATGTACTTCGACTAACTCCAGCGTTGGAATATCCTTGTTTTTTTATGCATCGAACGAATATCGGGCCTCACGCTCAACAATTCAGGTAAGTATAAGTGTTAGAAAAAAATCGGGATCACTTTCTATAACTACATGTATGTGATACCCATAAATAACCACATAAAATGCGTCTGAAGAATAAAATGTTCTCAATTAGCTGTTGTCTATGGAGCTATTGTTGAAAACGTCACTCAGCTGGGCGTTTGTCGTGTAGCACCACTGGCGCATGTACTAAATAAAGTTGCATTCCAACTATCGAACGTCTCTACTATTTGATTGCAGTTCCCATCGTCTACTTCGCCTATTCTTCTCGTTGAGAAAACGTATTACGCGGCGCAAAGATTTACTCTTCATTGAGTTGTTTTGCGTAGTGATTTCGCCTCTAGGCACTTTACGACACAAGAACTTTGCCAGGATTAACGTCTGCACGTAGGAGTGTGTTACACGTACTGAACACGGGGTTTCCACGAACTTCATGAATTCTTTTTTTCGCAGCGATAACTAACCAGCTTTGGTGAAAAATTGAACTGGAATCCACTGAAACGTTCGTAATGGTTAACCTTATTTAAATTCCATCCATTTGCTGTCCAGTTAAACATTTAATCTCAAGAGCACTACAACGAGATGAGAGAGATAATATGAGGTGATATCCTTATCAGTAGGAACTATGCCTCATATTTTTCTTCATTAGCGAGTTGTGTGTATACAGGATCTGGACAATCGATATTCTTCTAGACTCAATCTGTGACTAGCTTGAAATGAGAGTAAAGAGTGAAATACTGTCAGTATTTGCACTACACTAGGCATAAAGTAAATTAGTGAGGCAGCCTTAGCGTATTAAATTATCTTTTGATCGTTGATCTGCGATATATGAGCTTTGATAATCCTTTTAATGCGAGCTTGCTCCTCAAACAAGGCTGATCAATGGAATTTTTTTTGGAAATTGGTGCTTTTCTGATATATAAATTTCAACTTGAGAATAAATATAGTAAATTTTAATACTAATTTAAAGTATTTATACTCATACTGAAAATTGCCACCCATGAAGTAGACAAGTATTGCTTGTATGTCGAAAGAAAGGCGGCACTTGTGCACGATATTGTAAAATGTCTACGGGAAAAACGACCAATATTTAAGTACGTACACTACCCAGCAGAACTTTAGAAGTGCCAAAATTGACTCCAAGATTGCTTAATGCCTAGTGGCGCGATTAGTTAAATCATTAAATGATAGAAGTTCGCAGCAACAAATTAAGTACGTTTTAATAAAGAAAAATGTCATGAAATCAGTGAATAATAAGAGGAAGCCCGAACGTGAAAGTAGAACTTCTAAATTGGAATTTGATTTCGTCTGTTTAAATTAATTTTTAGCAATAAGCATACAAAGGCCGTAATATCTACACTTAAAAAATTTTGATAAATGTAAATAATCTATAATTTTACGTACACAAAACAATCATTTAGTTTAATGATTTTAAAGCGCAGGATCTAAATAATAGCTGGTTGAGAAATATCGCGCTTATGATTCTTTTGAAATAGGTGAATATAACGTGTTCTTCCGTATTCTATCAAAGAAAACCGTTATCATGAAGATTTTAAATGGGTCAAGGTCAAACAAGGAGTAAAAAAAGTCGTTTAATGTGAGACCACTCAAGTCAGCCGATCAAAGTCGATTACAACAATTGTTTTGCACTAAAAATAATAAAAACCATAACTTAAAAACGAACGAAATGAAAGAAATTTTTCTACAAAGTAACTAGGCCAAATATTCTTATAATAGCAGCAATATCAAGAGAAGATTTAGAATCAATTCACGTATAGTTTTGAGATCAAATATGTCTGCAACTGATAAAAATTAAGTCTAAAACTCTTCCGAAACGAAATTGTCCAAACATAATTTTCGTAACAATTAAATACCAAACACGACAGGAGTGATGTCTCAACATTTGCGGGAAAACGAATAAAAAACAATCGACGTCACTTCCAATAACAGAAGTCAATCGTTTAATCATGAACAAGGCCTTAATAACATCCATAATAATATTAAAAAGTTATTAACTGCACATAAATTCATTATAAATATTAAGTAGGATTGCGCTGACCAACGAATTGTCACGCGGTTATCGCTGCCATCACGAAATATAAGGATAGCTTCTCGCTCATGTCGCGTAAAAGTTGCCAGGACTCGGCTCATGGTTTGCAAAATTGCTAAAAAAAGACGTATAATCATATCATCATTCGTAAAATTTTATTTATGCGTTAAAATCAGATCATCAACGAAAAATTCGATGGTTAAAATTTGGCGGCATTTGATGTATAAATACGATTTGATTTTCCGCGGGAATAGCTGTTTCGAAAAAATCAGGTTTTAACGAATTTGCAAACGAAATCAAGTCTGAAGGAAGAACATGTAACGCCAAAACTCTTACCTTTTAGAGCAGTCCCGATGAGGAGTGTGCGAATCAATTCGGTGAATATCAACGACTCCAAGCAATTTCCTTTTTAAAAACATTGCAAAAATATAAAAGTGCCGATAAATAAGTCATACTTACATCAGGATGCTTCGTTTTTTCTCCATTGATGTCGCTCTTGGTTCACGTAGCATCAATATTGAACTTTACATAACCACATTTCCATGTAATAGTGGAAATGAGCGAAACGACATCCGATTTAGGTTGGAGTGTTTCCATAAATAAAGTGCATGTCGAATTTCGAACATCGTCGTCCCTTCCAAATGGTCGAATTTATGTATAGTAATAGAGCCTTGTAGTTTAGTAGTATTCATGATGCATACTTTCTTCTTCAGAAAATCGTCACGGCATTCTTCATGGTAAACGTGGTGTTGATGGTGAAGAATAATGATGCAATGATACTTTTTGAAGACGATTATTTGCTGTTATTGAGAAACTTTGCCAGTGTTCTGAAGTCTCCCGGAGCGATGATGATGTTTAAGGCAAGAAAACAATATTTGACGGCTCTTACATGTGTTGAAATTGATGTTCCAGGAACGAAGATGATGACGATGATTTAAATTCTGACAATTGCGAATAAGTCGCTAAATTTCACAGTGAACAATTTCGTGAGGTTCCTTTCTTCTGACGACGAGGCAGCAGTACTTTCCTGCTGCGATGAGTGACGAAGTTAATGGTGACGAGGCACTGAGATACCACCAGCTGTGTTCACGTCTCAATAACAGCGGGAACCCCAGCGTGGTTCTCGTGCCTCGTCACCAAAACTTTTCCAGGATAATGAATTTGATTCTTGATTTCTTCATGGCCATTGTCGTCATCGTGGGGATCCTTCATCGCAATTGTCGTCATCGTTGAGAAAGTGGATGAACCTCGCGTCCAAGAAACAGTTATTAACGTATTTTTCTACAAGCTTTCATTTTTACGGCGGCTTGGAATTGTTGATCTTCATGAAAAATGATTTAAAGTATGGTCTAAATGAAATAAAACATCACAAAAGGACGTAATTATTGATAATTTTAATACTGATTTCAAAACTATCACCACTTTCTAAATAAAATAGTCTGTGCTAAAATGGCCAACATCCACAGAAAACGACGTTTTCTAGCAGGACACTGAGGTCGAAAAATTACCGTCCAGAGGCCATTGAGGACATGCAACCCTAGGCAAAGAGGATTGCGAGTGAACTAAACAAGTAATATTGCATGTCAGGGCACGATGTACATTATCAATGGCATCAATATTTTAGATTCAACAGAATTCCACTTCAGAGAATACATGCAATTTTCTTTATTGGAAATCAATTTCAATTTTAGTTAGAGGAATATTTGAAGGTGACACGCTACATAACGCTAGTACACTGAACATTGCACTGTACATTATCTGAGTATCATTATCATGGTGGGAAAGTTAAATTAAAAAATGTGACAAAATTTAGTGTGAAAGTTGTATCAACATCATGCTCACATAGAACCCTTTTTATCATCGAAAACTATGACTACTCACGTGTCAATAGGTGCGGTTTGGCATATTTCCGGCCATGGTGACTGGACCTCTGTGGAAGAAAATAAAATTAATTTACTATGCAAATAAAGTGGTAAATTTTTTATCCTGCTCAAGTTGTTACAATTACATTCAAGACAGTCAAAACTATTTAAAGTTAAAGACACAGCAGCGAGAAAAAATTTGGATTTTTATGATACAAAAAGTAATTTTCTAGATTATTCTAAGGTGAGATTGACTCTGGTAAATTCATACACCTGGTGTATATGATCTTCGCAATTTACTGACACATAATGAGTGACGCGATTTCAGTAATTACCGAAAGCGACTTTTCAAAGTTTATCATACGAAACTTAAAGATTAATATTACGGTATCGTGTATCAAAGCTTCACACGCTTCCAACCGGCATGAATCTCCTCTTGTGTTTTATGGACTCATAAATTATCGAGCGCCTGATAAGAGCGTGCACCGCAGGTGGAAGCTCTTACCAATGACGAGAGGCTAATACTCGATAGCGATCTAGATCAGCACGAGCTACAATTCAAATAAAAATGTTAGTCTTGGGGCGGAAGCTGCAATCAAAATTTCTGTGAAACATGGAAATTTTCAACTAAAAATTTCGACCCGTGTACAGCGAAGGGAAAATTTAAGTTGACGAAGATAGACGAGCACGTGGAAAGCGTGAACGAAGTGAATTGAACGCTTTGAACATGAACGTCACGGTAACTATGATAAATAAAACGATCGAATTTAATTATATCGTCAATACCAAAGCAAAATTATGGATTTGAAAGCTCAGCAAACACTGAATGACAAAACTAAAAACTTCTCTCTGCGTTTGAAAGGACAGACCGCTGCGTCGGCTGAGGTATTGACCACAGGCAGGTGAATGTTGACACGACAGCAAAGTCGGGACTTTATAGAGGAAGAACAGAGAGCGGCACTCGACGTTTATCTTATCGTACAACACAAAACAATGAGCTCAGCAGCGAGACTACAAAGGCACCTCAGACGTGAACACATCCCTCCTCTCAACGCCCACTGATCACCATGAGTGAGCTCATCATTAATAACACATTTGATGCCCTATAAAGTAAAAGCTATTAATCTTTTTTAAGCATCTAAAAAATTCTCATAATTAACGGAAAAGTTTAAAACATAATTTTCATTATTCTAAATGAGGCACTGGTTCCGTAGTGATAATAGTCGCGCTGTTCTTAATAATTAGTCATTTAATAATTATTAGAATTAAACTGATTTTCATGAACTTTTTATTCGAACGTCCAATAATTCGGTACGGTTTAGCAGTGATTGAAATGATTCACCGATCATTTTGCCTTGTACATATAGCAATTGGCTTAAAAATTTTATTATATGCGCATTGGACTGTATCAAATTTTGCTGGCAATTATACGAATGAGCAAAATTACAAAAAATCATTATAATTATGCTGATATTATTGAAGTAAGAACAAGCAATAAGAGAGCAGCATTCAATTTTCATTTTCAAGCAATAAGAGCGCAGCATTCAATTTTTCGATTAATGTGGTTCATTAATCGAAAGTCATAATTTATGACCTGCGAAAATTACGTGCAACGTTACGACGATGTTTAACGAAAGACCTCCGGCTAATAAATACGGAGCAGATAAAACATAAATGCCGCTGGCCATGAGGAAGCTGTGGCACGCTCCAAAAAGTGATTGCCATCGTTCCTAATCTTATTTCGTCCTAATCCCAATAACCCTGATATCCTATTTGAAACTAATAACAGAAAACATTTATATTGCTGCTGCATGAGGTCACCCAGGTACGTTCAGTCGTACTTAGACTACTTTTACACGGACCTCAACAAAGGCTTGTAATTAAAGGCAATACGGGTTCCTCTTCAGTCTTGTTTCCACAAATTCACAATTCCATGAAATCCACACTCTTCCATCAGAATTTCAAACTATCCCATAAGTAAAATATTGAATAACATAAGACAAAGTATTAACAAACACAAAGTATTATGATTAATAATATTAATAAACACTTCTCACAAATAAATTAATCTAACTATAAAAGTCATAACAAAATAAATAACATATCGAAATAATCACAAAATGAAAAATATAATAACAAACAAATAACCAAGCTAAAACGCACCTTGACTCTGAAGGTTCAAAGGCGAGACTGACTAGAACGGATAGAACCTAAAGATCTAACTTCCGCTCTTCTAAACTTAAAACTTAAAATTCAAAACATGAAACTATAAAATATTAAATCCTATATTTCCCTAACAAGTAATGCGCTCATGTTCTCTCTTTACGAAACACGTCGGACGTGCGGAACATCAAACTTTATTTCTTTATGAGGCGGAAGTCAATCGCATCCGAAGGCGGAAATGAAATGGAGCCAAATTTGACCAAATTTAGGTCGAAGTTTCGCGATTTATATTCCCACAATAAAGTAAGACTGTTCGATTTAATTTACGTTTCTGGTTAATTATCACGCGTCCCATTTGCATAGAGCGGAAGTGAAACTTTCATGAAAAATACAATTTGAAATTGCCAACAGTTTAAGATTTCCGCCGCTAGATCAAAGGCTTGACTAATTAATGGCGAAACTGTCCAGATTTCGCAGTTATTATTCTGCCGTTTAATTAGATCATGTAAAAATTACGCTGAACTCAACACGTGTTATTTGCCTCGACAATAAATGTTAAAATTTAAAATCTTGTTGACGTAAGCTTGAATTAAGCTTGCTGGAAAGTTGTTCTGGCTCTCTAATAAGTTGATTGATATCATACTTGGATGATTTTGGAGCATCGGAAGTACATGGAGCGTTTGATTACGAATATATCGTACCTAAACGATCATCAATGCATAAGAAAGCTCATTAAATGTAGACTAGCATTGGGATAACGCATTCCAAATAACTTGGCGATGCCATATTAAATTAGGTGCGGATATGCATTGAGTCACAGAGCGCCACGTTATCTGGCCCGCTATCGCCAGTGCTACAATGGCCCTCACGCCACTCAACACTACAAAGATCTTCATCAGCAGTACCTTGTGGCAACACTCGTCAACGCCCGGCGCACACGCAGCGTAACAAAAGAACCACTTGACGGCAGGTTGCAAGAGTGCCAGATGGGACTTTTTTTCCGGCCAAATTTGACGGCTAGTGCCTTTTTGATTAGCTATGGCCAGTACAAATTTACGTGTGCCTTGAATTTGCTGTATTTTCTCATGTATTATAACTCCGGGAAATTTAATTGTTAGGCTTAATATATAAATTGAATAATAAATTTAGCGTTTTGGCCTTTTTGTGAGCGGAATTGGCCGTTTTTCTTGCGGCAACCATGACACGAACCTATTATGAATGCAATATAAAAAAAATGTTGTAGCAAGCAATATTGTGCCAGTTAGTATACATCAGTGGAGCGAAATAAGTAATTTAATAACATGAGTATATTAATCACGTCTCACATACTTCATCAAATGAGAGAAAATATGCAATATCATTTTTACGGCCACAAACTACCTAAAATGTTTTCATTGTCCTTTAAGCCCATACACTCCAATAAGAAGCAATATAATAACAATATATTAAACTAGCCTAGAAAATATTTCATGTAACATTACAATAGCTTTGCGTTTTTAATTCAACATAATTTATTTGTGGTCAATATTACAGTCATCCATTTGGCGACTCATGCGTCATCGACGGTTGTCGGTTGAACTCGCACAATGTCATTTCCGGTATTCCTTGCATGCACTCAATCAGATTATCCTTGCCAGTCCAGCGACGCACGTAAAATTTATTGTCACCAAATTTCACATTACTATGCAGACGTTGTCATCAGGTAATTGAAAGCAATCAGATGTCAAGTTTGAAAATCTGCTATCCAACTATAATCAAAATAAGGTGAAATTTTTACATCGGATATGGGCTAACTAAAGCGACCATACATTAACTATTCATTAAGCGATCAGGTAGTCAAAGATTTCGTTGCCTTTTAGTTCTAATGTATCTATAATGTAAGCTTAAAATTATCATCGTAAACATTCAAAATGAGACTGCTGCCTTAGAGCATGATGATAATCATAATATAATAGTGTATGCTGAAATGATTAACTAATGGTATAGAAGAAAACTGTTTAATTTGAGGTATGCACAAGTACTTCACTTACGACTTTGTCCGGCTTTTTATGTTTTCTTTTACTTGATGCTAAAGACGTATTTTATGCTCTGACTCTCTCGTCATTAGATCTTAAAGGTACTTGATTGAATTAAGAAGTTCATAACCGATCATTCGGCTGAGAATTCAGCGAACTCTGAAACAACGATGTTTAAAATTATACTTTAAAAACTCTACCTAAATACTTTTAAATAGTTTAAACACTAGAGATAATAATTTAAGTTCCTGCATTCCTTCACATGGCCAAGTAAAATGGTAATTTGTTCGAGCATGATTCTGAAAAGGCATTCTATTCAGGGTACACAGAAATATTATATATAGAGATGAATATTAGATAATTTTTCACTTGCAGAATTTCGTAATTTACGGGGATTGCGATTTGCCACGATCTCGAAGACCTGATTGTCGTGAATTTGAAAACGGCACAGAGCGTAATTAATATGGAAGGAGCAAAAATTGTCCACTTAGAATTATATACACTAAAACCGCTGCAGCTTTAGACACGGTTACGCAATAACGCCTGTTACCATTTGAAAGAAAACCTTAATAAAAACCGACCACCGCTTTCGGTTCATTCAAATCACAGTAACACGTCGGCACTTGGATAAGATGGAGAACTAAGCGCGTCTAAAGTCTGTCGACCACTGCTTCGTCGCCAGGCAAGGGTTGAGGTTGTGCAATGCAGTTGTACAAGAGAGTGTTTCCTTCCTACTCAGGAAATACCTGATGTAGCAACTCCACCGCTTAGTTGTTGGGAAATGGGGCATAAAAAAACGCTATTCTACGAAAGGTTAGAACCGACGCAGATCTTTTCCCAAAAGGGACAGCATGGCAACTGAGTTAGTCGTCATGGTCATCTGAAGACATGCATGAGTATTTATAACGATCCTACGAGCAATGACCTGCATAGCACCAAAACTGATAAAATTGACGACGAAGAAATTTTCATACTAATGAAGAGCAGTGAATTAAACAGTGCCGAACAAATACAATTTAATGATCACGTAACAATCAATAATCAAGTCTGATAATCTAGAAACTATTTTCATACATGATAAACTGTTAAAATAAATTGCAGCAACTGATCTCCACATGCATGAATATTTTAAATGTCAATGGAAGTATTTTTTACTATTCATCCAATGTGCTCAAACGCAGAAACATTTCATCGGCAATCTGCTCACTCCGAATTTTAAAGAGCGAATGAATTCAAAAAGGAATGTAAACTGCAACATTTTAAATGCTGCAGAATCGCAATATAAAGAGTAGTACATAGACTACTTTCAAGACAATTTACCGTTCTACCCTACAGATCGATGCCCCTCCGTTCATTGACCTACAGAAATAAAATTACTAACCAGCAGGTACTCTGGAACAGCTGTGATGCGTAGCAGCCTTGACTACCTCTGCTGTCCTGCAGCTACAACAACAGTTGTGTTGCTAGGAACGCTTTCGCAGCAGCGAGAACAGCTGCACAACGCTGCAGCAACAGATGTCCATCGACATGTTCGTTCATTGCCTGCCAGCAGGTTATTGACTTGCAACTGAAGTTTTCCATAAATAAATAAAATAGCTTCTGTTATTGACATACAAAATATGTCAAATATTGGAATTTTTTGTAATCCATAACGTTGCATCAATAGAAATCAAACTATTACTTACGTACGTTATTACTTACGTACGTAGCAAACTGGAACTAACGGCTTAACATGGTTGTCAGAATTATAAACCCGTTTGAGGTGAGCCGACAGGATCAAGGTAATTTACAAAGGTTCGGGTAAATAAGTAATTTACCCGGTAAATTATTCAAGTAATTATATATAAATAAATACTTCTTATCCCCAGGATAAAAATTCTCTAACAAAGTTATACATCTGAATTTAAATTCCATGTAATAACATGTCTAAGACTGAGAGAGATTCTCTATTTTATAATAAACCCATGTCGGTCGTCACGGTTGCAGGTCCCTGGAACTTGGCGAGCTTGCCGTCTTCCCGGTAGCGGAGGTCGCTTCCCCGAAGCTTGGCGCCGCGACGATGATCAAAACCCGGGGAGGTGATCGCGGCGACCGAAGTTCTTGGTAATGCGGTACCACAACAAGCATTTGAAAAGATAATTCCTGGCAATCTGATACGATTCTCAATTAAAAATATCGACCTTAAATACATTAACCTTAAGACTGCACTTAGTGGTATAAAGTACAAAGATAGCACGTATGACAACTCGCAATCAAACAACAAATGCTAGTGCTGCGATCACTGAACAGCATTACGGACGTTTTAATAAGTCGTATGACGAACGTTTGTGTCAGCTGATTTACGGAGATATGTTGCTTTTTTACAATGCTATGAATAATACGACATAAGTTGGTAATTAATGAACACTAGCTGCAGTTCAATCGTATGTTAATAAACCTAAGTAATATAACGAAAAAATATGGTTACTTCGGTCTGTTACGAGATCAATATCTACGTGACTTTAAGTTTCAAATAATTACACCGTAACCAAAATATATAAAGAATTCCTTATAGAAGATTGACTAATTTTTTAGTCTCAGGAACATTTCATATTGATTTACGACCCGCAACACCCGAACAATAGCTAAAAAGGCATACAAAAATATTGTTGATAATGACAGCCAATCCCCGTCAAACAGCAAAGGCGTGGCGCAAGCGATTCAGGAGCGTGGGGAGGGAGGCTGACGCAAGGGGTATTGTTCAGGGGAAGATTCAGGAAATTTTTCCTTCTAGACACCAGCGTTTTAATTTTCCTCATACGCTTAAAGGCGATAATCATTCGGTCTAATATGCATAAGGAATAAATCTAGACCAGCTAGATAAAGTTTAGAATCCAGAGCTCTTTCGTATTAAAATATAACTAAACGAGGTCGTGAAAAATATGCTGACGAAATTTTGTTGTTTGTAAACAAATGAATAAATAAAAGGGAATTTACGATATGACTTCCCTGACACGCAAGCGTGACGCGTATTGATGTCAATGGATGGATCTTGAAATTTTCATTCTAAATCAAATTAAAATTGAATACGGATGATAAATTAGGATAAAGGACTTTTATCCTATGATTAGGATATACAAGTCCTTGAGCTGCATCACGCAGAGGCATGAAGATAACTACCGCGTTTAAAGGCGGATAGTTTTGGTAAATTGTTTTATTCAATAACGTAAACCCCATCACCAATTCCTCCTTCGTTCCCTGTCGCCTTAGCCCTTTTTTGCCTTAGCGACCTTCTTATTTTTGAATATATTTTCTTAAATAATAATTTTCCTTCTTATTTTCTTAAATAAATGTTGCAAGGGCTAGTGTTAAAGAAATAGATCTTGTAAACAATCAACGCTACATGAGTGGCCGTTTTAGAGCTTCAAAAAGAAACCCACGGGCGTATGTTGTCGAGATATATTCTACTTCCTCACATGGTGGATTTGCATAAATATTTCTTTGAGGAGTTCATACATTCTTCCATACAGCACAACCAACAACCAGGCATAGATACAACCTGCAGTGCGATGCTATATCTTAATTTAGTACCATATTCGTCGTGCCAAGCGTAATAGCAGATTAAGATTTACTTACTTTGATCTTATCGATTGTTGGATAAGCTTTCGATATCAAGATCGAGGTAGAACTCTGGGTTCACAGCCTTTTAAATAATCATAATATTGAGCCATCAGATAAATTTCTCATGAATACATCGATGTTAATTCAACTATTATGATGAATTATTTTCATGCACAGAAAACGCCAACTTCTAAGCGATTCATTTTGCTGCAGTTAACAACCTGTACCCTTGATTTAGCGAACATTAATAGGGATCACTGCCAAGCCTCTTACTCACTAAAACTGCCCCGTCACTTCGCTTTGCCCAAGTCCTGCTTGCATCATGCAGTCGCTGCTGCTGCTCAACGCTTAGCGAGCGAACACGCGCCCGTTGCCGTGACACTAAAATCGTTTGGCTATGTTGTTTAGACGCGTAAATCAAAAGAGTGCTTAATCAATAGATGTGAGGTCTGAGACCAACTCTGCCATATTCTCACAAATTAATATAGCTAAATTGAGCGGCTTTACTACTGGTCCGGTTGGTGTTAACAGTTTACTCAACAGTTGAAACGATGTAAAATAGGTCGTTTACGCTAGTCTTTTTAATACCATATTCAAAAACGGGTACTGCCTGCCCGATTAACAGCACACATTAGCGATTGAAATATTCCATTGCTCGGGAACAGACCTAAAAGTAGTAATAAATTAAAATACAAGGCCTCAAAGCCTCGTGTTAGTTTTGGTGACCACACTGCGCTTCCAAACCCTTAGGTTCGGATGCACGACAGCTACAAAAAATAGCTTCATCGCTTCTGTATCTATACACTCACTCGCAAGAGCGTCTGATCAGTCCAAGTCGTGGATTGGCTTTATTAACTTGAGCTTCAATATGCTTAGAAAATTTCAACTCATTGTCGACATTAATTTACTAACTGTCGACATTATTATAAAAACTAAAAAGCCTAGTGAATAGAAAACCATAATTTTCTAGGAACAGTTTAAAGATATCTGTAAAGATGAAGTATGGGAAAAACTTTAATAGGTCAGTGAAGTAAGGAGGGCTGGCATAGCTGCCATTTCATTTCAGAGAGCGGCGTTGTGCGTAATTTGCCACACGCCCAAACGACATCGCAACAGCGGCCGAGGGCATCAACCTGCACGCTTTTGCGAACTGCGTAGTTTGTTTGGCGCTCGTTCCCCATGCCCCTGGTGTTCGACTCCCCTCGTGTGCCTCTCGAAGTTTCCCCCATTCCTCTCTTCACCAGAAGCTGGCCCGCTCTGCTGTAGCTTTCCTCTCTTCTTGGGGACGACCGGGGCGGCCACGTGGAGTGTAGGTGCCGTCCCTCTAGTTGGGGCTCGAGAGGGCAGAGAGCGTTCATAAATGTCTGACGCGACCATTAACGGCTTTGTGATGACACAAAATATCAAGTCGGCCATCATAAACAGGAACCTTTCTGTCTTGAATCAACCGATCTATCATTTAACCTGTCGATTGTGATGCCCAAGTCGAGGCACGTGGGTAGAGACCAAAATACCTCTATCCTGTGACTAATCAACTTGGATCCCAAAATGCTGATTAATTAGGAAGTAAAATAATGGTAGGAGACTAAGCAATTACAGATCTGCAAGACCACGATGTTCGTGTCAGTCACGGAAACAGTTAATTTTGAAGTAAAAGTTATTAAAGGTGCATCCAACGTGTTAGATCGGCAAGGCGTAAAATTTCAGACAGCCAATTGGTTATCTATTTAGTACAGTTGTCACTTACGCAGGCGATTCATGCAGTAACTGTAGTTACAGCGTCAGTCATGTGATACCTCAATCATGTGACGTGATACCTCAGTCACGTGACGAAGGAGACACAGTCATCACCACTGATTTCCATACGAAGACTCGAAGACGTCTCTGTCGTGGCATATTTCAAGAATATAACGAATTAATTCGTCAGCATCAAAATCAGTTTCTGTTGTCCCTCCAATTTTTTTAGGTGAAGCGAATGTCATGTCTGTCTTGTTCAACGTCTATTGACTACTACTCAAACTTATGATCACATTCACATTCTATTCATACATCCCAAGTAGATATTTCTTCTCATAGTTCTTCCTTTCAGGCTGATTAGACGTTGCTTGAAAATTGAATGGTGAGATGATGAGAATATTGTATAATAAGCATTGTCACCACTGAAAAAAAATAACAATGTAAGATGAAATACAAACGAGTTCGATCCATTTTGGTCGTTTCCTTGTACGGCCAACGGGCCAAGCGAGGACGTTCTTCACGCGCACGATAAGCAGAGAATCGTCACCACAAATGTCAGCAAAAGATCAAAAGCGTCCCTAGCCTGAGATATTCTTGTAATAAAGAACCCCAGTTCTCGATCGCTTGTAAATGACACGTTGAAAATAAGGAGACAGCATACTGTATATAAAATCATAAGGCAGTCCTAACATTGCATGTTCTTTTTAGAAACCGTCATTGACATCAGTAAAAATTATAAATGTAAGAGTACAGTGGTTACTCAGATGGAAGCTTCGTCAGATAAAAATGAACATGTTGCTCATGAAAGCAATTATTAAGTGACATCAACGAAGGACCTGTGCCATGCAGGCAGCCCAAGACTTAATTCATTTGAATTATTCTCATAATTTTAATTTTTCGCTACATTTTTATGGCGTATCAGCGCTCACCATCGCAGATGTTCGTTGCCGGAAAAAGATGCCATTTATGTAAAAATATCGTCGCCAGAATTTGTCTTTTCGAATCCTGCCTTTATTTTGTTGTCACTTAATGGCCAAGTTCTTGCTAAATGTGGTTATTTGAGCAAGAGTATATATGCACTAGCACATGTACATTTCGCGAAATGATGCATGTCCGCAGAATTTCATCACTATCCTTTTCCATTTTGGCAAGACATGAGCATGATACAACTGAAATTCTAAGAAAAACATCGGAGAGTTGGAGGTAGTGGGGTAACAGCAATGCCAAGACTGATATTTACTAATTAACTTAATGACTAAGGGTCTCTCATGATTGGCAGGCGCAAAACGTAATTGCGCCTACATAGCACGAGCAGAAAATGGTCTCGAACTATCCGCCCGTGGCTAACTGTAATTACACTAAAAACAACATGGGCTTGATTATAAATATAGTTACGAAGTCGTAATCACGTCAACCAATAGTTGACGTTTTTCAAGCGCAACCCACCAATCACGGATAATAATAAATCAGAATAGCCTAATAGGATTTCATTATATGTGGCTACCGATTCTGCGACTTCTGTTTAATTATCCGCCTACATATTAATGGTCAGAATTACCAGCCATTAACGGACATGATGATCTGATTCAGCATTTATTTCAATTATTCAATCGATCAAAAGTTGTTAATTGGCTGAGTTTCATTCCTGTAAATATGAAACACTTTAATTTAATATTCAGTGAGGTGATAACGACAGTTTTGTAAGGCGCAGTGGTCGAGCGTCTCAGGTGCGGCAAGCTCGTATCACATCGATTAGTTGTCAACACCGGTGATAAAAGATACACATTGTAGTCCAGTCTAGGCTTGTCTTCAGAGTCTATGTAAATTTGGTGAGCATATTCAAAAGTCCATAAATACTCAGCGTGATGAGTGTTCAGCATAAATAGATTAAAGTAAACAATTACGTTAGCGCCATTTTTATCAGTATATGAAATTAATCGCCTATTATTATTATTAATGAGTAAATAATTAACTTAATATAACTACGTTATAAACTCCATACATAGTTTACAGCAGCAATTCAACCATTTTCCTGCTAATTCATCCATTGTTATTTATTCTCATTGAAATATCAAAAGTATCGGTTGTTGACACCGCGTGCAGCCGTGCACTCAATAACAAGAAAATTAGGAATAATTTATTTCTCGTTCACTCTAACGTGCATTCTAAAATAGACTGAATATGATCAGTGATGACTGACTCAGTCGTGTGGAGTATATGACTGATCACCTGATTGTTGATCGATCACCTGATAAGTGGTGGTAATTCGACCTCAGGCTTACCGAGACTTTTTATAAGTACTCCCTCAGAGCGTAAAAACAGTCAGGATAGAATTTCTTTATACTCTGCCGAGAGCGGTCATCAATTCTGTTTTAATAAACGGTGCTCTAAATTGTCTCAATTTTCGGGTCGCCCGCTGAAGACCACCACTGCCCTGTGTAATGGACCATCATGGTTCCTGCCTTCCGGAACGTAGCCTTCAACACTTCAAGCCGTCCGTATCTAGGCCGTGGGTCGAACCAGCCCTCGGTCGAACGGCCGCTTCTCGAAGGACGACAAATTTTGGAACAGAACTATGCTATCTGAAACCTAACCTCAGATGCGGTGAACGTAAAATTACGTAATTTAACGATGCCTGGAAGTCATAGTCGATCCGCGTCTGGTGGTGCACGGCAGGTGGTGGTCAAGGCCGGAAGCGGACACAGCCGAGTGGTGCACGGCTGATTGGTGTAGGTCCGGAGAGATCCAAGGCGTTCGATTCAGGGCTTATTGGTGCACAAAATTGGTGGTGCACGGCTGCGCTCCCTCCATTTCCTATATGAACAGACCCAAAGCATAATATAATTGGATCCATACCACCTGTCGCAGCCCCGGCATCATCGGGAACGTGAACAAGACACATCAGACTTGGCTATACGGCATGAGACCGTAAACGCTGATAGGCTTCCCCATGGTTGAACTATATTAAGTTGACCCACGAGAAGTTCTGTCTTTCATTTCAGCTTTCTTGTTACGTCACTGAGATCGAGAAACGTAAACAATCCCAGAATTCACATGCCGGATTGGTTGACTGGTTTGATCGCATTTCGGTAATTGGTTAATGCCCGTGACGTCACAGACGAAAAACAAATTACATCCGCAAAAATTACATCTCATGGGTCAACCTTATACTAGTTCAACCATGGGCCTTCCCTAGCTTGGCCGCAGCACAGCTGTTCCGTATACCAACACTTGCGCCGTAGCGGCTTATGCTAAATTAGACCAACGCGCGCGGCACATTCAGGCCGGGTTCACACCATACTGCCGGGCACGTGCCAGTCACGGTCTAGTCCAATATTCTTTAATGCATTTACATAGAAGCATTCACACCACGGGCATGGCAGGTGCCTAATGACTGATCACCTGATTGTTGATCGATCACCTGATTGGTGATACATAATTCTACCTCAGGCTCACCGAGAATTTTTGTAAATACTCCCTCAGCGCGTAAAAACAGGATAGAATTTCTTTGTACTGTGCTGAGAGCGGTCACCATTTCTGTTTTAATATCATTAGATGGTGCTCTAAATTGTCTCCATTTTCTACATGAACAGACCCAAAGAATAATATAATTCGCTCCCTACCACCTGTCGTAGCCTGGACATCATCGGGTACGTGAACAAGACATATAATCAGACTTGGCTATACGGCATGAGGCCGTAAATGCTGCTAGGCTTCCCTAGCTCGGCCGCAGCACAGCTGTTCCGTACCAACACTTGCGCTGCAGTGGCTTATGCTTTTGCGGTTTAGCCCAACGCGCGCGGCACATTCAGGCCGGGTTCATACCATACTGCCGGGCCCATGCCAGTCACGGTCCAGTCCAATATTCTTTCATGCATTAACATAGAAGCATTCACATCAAGGGCAAGGCAGGTACCTTGCAAGGCTTGTGTGAATGCTTATATGTAAATGCATGAAAGAATATTGGACTTGACCGTCACTGGCATATGCTTGGCAGTTGGCACGTGCCCGGCAGTTTGGTGTGAACTTGACCTTACTCATCTTGACGCGCACACGCGAAATCTTTCTTCGTTCGGTGGCATTGTGACATCATCATATTTATTGTACTGTGTTACTTTTAAAGACGCTTAACTTTTTACGCCTTTCGACTTCTTATCATATGTAAATATTCAATAAGAAATTAGTTTGACTAGCACGTATAGGTTCATCTATTATTCCTTATATTTGGGCAAAAATTTCTCCTAGAAAGGTGACTAGAATTGAGAACTTACAAAATATCACAGACAGTATAATACAAACTAATGACATAATCAATGCTGATATACATTGTGTAGTAGATTAACCGGAGAAAATGCATTTATCAGCATCTAGCGGGCTCCCGGTCACACAAGACAGCTAGGAGCATGTGTTCAAACAGTATCAAACGTGCTACTCTCTTGCACACATGTGCTGCATGAAGGGGGAAATGTTTCATCTTTTTATGCGCCAATAAATAGAATAAATTCATTGCATAATAGTCATGGTCGAATGGTGGAATTAAACTTCTGGAGAATGTGCAGACCATAAAGAAAGGTTCTAATTAATAATAAGGTTTAATTAAGAAATTAATTTGCAATTGGATGCTTTGAAAGCATTATCGCACTTAAATTAGCTTTTCATCAAGCACCAGAAGCTCCAATAGGCATTAATGTTAGCTCAAAAAATTGGCTCAACACTGAAAAACCAGCAGGGAAATGTCGAATTACTGGAAGGGTCACGGATTGGTGACAATCGACCGCAAGTTAATCACAATGACCATGCATTCTTCCATGTCATATTATTCCATGAACACTGAGTCCGTCAATTGTCGATCAGCTGCCATAATAGTCTATCAACACGTTCGTCCTAGGTCAACTTAAGTTTTGCCTAAGTATTTAATAAAAGATGCGCTCATGAATGAATGAACCAAGCATGAGATTGCCTATAGCTTACTGCGAGAATCAGACGAATTTGCGGTCAGAAAATTTAGCACCTAAAATTCTTGCTCTAAGGAGACTAAATTCTGCAAGAGAACCAAACATAGGAGTAGAATTTATCATGAGTTAGCAAAATGACAGGCGAGAGGTCATAATTGATGTCAACACGAGCACTGCGCGAGAAAAAAATGTTCACAGGAACAAAACACCAAACGCGTGCGAAGGAAACGTGCGCGGGAGGAAGTGAGCGAAGGAAGGGTGACTATGCATCGTGACGCTGTCGCCTCGTGGCCTTGAGGCGAGTGCAGTTCCTCAGGCAGCCAGCAGCGGCATTGTGGGTGCCACGCGATAAGGTCCACGCGTGGTAACAAAGAAGGTGCAGGGAACGTTTTACCGTCCTTCAAGGTCGCATCAACATCACTATTCAAAATATCTTCAGCTGATTTAAAGGGGAGTAAATCAAACGAATCAACTTCTCGAATATTAACATTATTGTGGATAATAGTTCTGATTCCAGAGTCAAAAAGTTTCGTTAATAAGCCTTTGTCTATAATTATGCGGCGTTAATCGACCTCGTTCACCATCAGTGCGTCGCTCAATGTAAAGGGTTCGACAACTGTACGGTACAAGTCCGACAACGGCTTGTGGAAAAATAATTAGAATTATCATCCTGCATTTTATCAATTAAAATTGTAATTTGGAGCAGAACAACTTGCTACAACACTCGCTCACGATGGCAAAATAAAAGCTGTGTTAGATAAACAGGCACAGTTATTACGTTATGCTAGCGAGTGATCAGAGAATACCAATACAGGTGTGAGGTCTTCTTATCCAACGTCGATTGTTAAAGCAATTATCAATCCGCAAGTATTAATAGACGATGTCAGGCATTAGTTTCATTCGACACACCGTCGGAGGTACAGCGCTGCGCAACGCACGAGTGATGGTCGCGAGATGGCAACCTTGCAGGGCGGCGCTCGAGGCTACTTCACCTCCAGTGTATGGCAGGCTGCGGCAGTCTTAACAAATCGATTAATGCTGATTTCCTCGAAACTTAATTAATACCCAACGAAAATTTTCAAATGCACGTAACAATCGCATGATGCGCTTCAGGAGTTAATAGTTTTTTTCAATTTTTAAAAGCGGAACACGACACAAACTTTGTAAAAAATCGTTCGTAGTTTGTATCTGTGCACAATGAAATTCTTGGCTCCAGGTGAAGAATATGGAATGTGCCCAAAAGCCACGACGATATATTTCTTACTTATTAAAGATCAAACAGAATAGATACTCGTAAGACACATACTCCTTGTAAGAATGACCAGTAATAATTAATACACACACATTCTTGATATGATGATGAGTTTTATATTGCACCTCTTAATATTTTCTCTTGATTGCAATAATAAGTTTGGCTCTGTGGAATGTATTCTTCCCAAATGGTAAACTTTAATTTGTGCTCGAAATGCCAGCAATTTTTAGACCAAGTGAGTCTTCATTTCAATCGTAGCCACAAGCATACAACCACATCAATACTAGATAGTTCGTTTAATCGTAAATCAGGAAGCAAAATGTGCAAGTGGCAGCAGAACACAAGCCGTGCAGGTGTCCATTCCGCAAACGCTTGCAGGCACAAACAAAATCAACAGGAGCTTTAAAGGCATCAGGTTCAAGGCCAACCAGGCTATCAGTTGCCTTGGGTCCGTAACGATCATCGTGGCCGCACTCGACACATAATTAAGTGCTGCTCACAATCTCCAAGTCGAATAGACCGAAGAACACCTCAACTTTGAAATACTTGTTGGTCAAGGCACATCCGTGTAACAGATTACATCCCAAGCTGACAGCAGTAGTAATTTTCACGAATTGTCAACTTTTCACCTATTTCTTACGAAGTTGACTATGTGTTTTGACACTCACAAATGCAATGATGAGCCGATCGACGATTTTAAAAAGTTTACGGCAAGTGTTCCCTCCCACTCACCAGTGGGAGGGCACACTTCGATCGAGGAAATTGTGTTAGGTTATTCTTGGATACAAAGAGCACGTCAAGCGTCGAGGCTGAGTTAGTCGCGAGTTTAGGCAAAATGTAAGTGCAGTACTTGTCATTATCATATTGGCATGCATGCCTGCCTGCTAAGGTTTATGAGCATTACGAAGGAACCTGAATGATGACTTACACTATTAATTAAGCTGAACAATAAAGCTGCAAGATAATTTGAATTGAAACATCACGGCTATTGAAGTTGACTGAAAATGTGCATGCTTACGATGGAGAATGCGAATAGCTTAGATGAAGTATAATGCTGTTAGTAAGGTGACGTTAAAAAATAAATGTTTATAGTGAGAATCGCTTCAATTATTTAAAAATAAGAAATTTATTGTATGATAGATGATTGACTATAACGTATTTATTATTCATTTTGGATTAATAATGTTCAGATTGTAAAGTAACATACAAACATACGGAATATTCTTCGGCATCACTGAAACAAAAAATCCCGCACTATTTGGCGGCATGTCTCTTAACAACTTGTCACAAAGTAATTAAAATCGCTAAAAATTGCAAAATACACAGTTAATGAAAATTAAGAGTAATTCGTCCTGAAACAAAAATAAAAAAGCTATCAGCATAAAAATGATATTGCTACGCACAACATATTTTCATAAATAATTTTATCAATAAAACCACAGAATAGAATTTTAGTGTACAGTCATGCGACCAAATGTTTTAACGTGTGTAATAAACAGACAGGTTAACAAAATATATGCGAATTAAACATATACGATTTGGCCTGTAACGGCTCCAACTCATGCGAATATTGAATGGAAGTTCAAATACCTGACTTCGGTAGCGGTGGTTGAGATACCAACTAGAGAAAATGTCGTGTGTGCGCATCTTGATGTTGTTAAATATGTTGATCGCGAAGTGTGCGCACGTTGATGTTGTTGAATATGTTGAACATGTTGATCGCGGAGTGTGCGCACGTTGATGTTGTTGAATATGTTGATCGTGGCGTGTGCGTATGTTGATGTTGTTGAACATGTTGATCGCGAGGTATGTGCATGTTGATGTTGTTGAATATTTTGATCGTGGAGTGTGCGCATGTTGATGTTGTTGAACATGTTGATCACGGAGTGTGCGTACGTTGATGTTGAATATGTTAATCGCGCAGGGTGTGTTCGGGACGATGGAGTCGTTGCCTCCCCAGCGGATGGCTGAGGCAGGAGCGGCAGCAACAGGTCCCGAGCGCTACACGCCGCCGCTGCTGCGCTAACAGTTCACCGCTCCACATGCAGTGCATGCAAGCAAACGCAATCACAAACAACTGCTACAAAAGCAACAAACGCATACACTAATCGTTACATAAACAAACAAACGCGTTCAACTCCTGCTCCAAAACAAGCAAAGACATGGACTAACAAATCCACAAGCAGAGCAAGCAAGCTAATGTATGCACCAACAGGCTCCACAAACATCACAAACTTCCCGACTAGCTTGCTCGGAATAACAAATGATCCCTTATCCGTTAGCCTACGGTGTGATTACAATTAAGATGTTATATTAATTAAGTGCGGTAATACACTGTATAATCACATGCCGCGAAATTATAAAAAAGTTTACCGACTAAATAATAATATGTCGTACGGTATTTTCGCAATGTGTTTTAAAAATCGAACATGTTTATAAAAGGATGTCGATATTCACACACACATAAACGTCGAACGTCAATAAATTCTTAAATCTGTGAAAAAAAAAACAGATGCGCATTGTAGCTTTGCTGTAGCACAAAGAATTTCAAAATTATATGCCGCACCGTTATTTTTCATTTTAGAAACGGTTCAATGCTTATAATGATGGACCTATACCTAAGAAATGCGCCTGCGACATTATTTTTTATGAATATTAAGGAAGATAAATGCGAGGCTCAGCACCGGCGGCACTCGAGCTGCTGGCAACTTCCTGCGCGCTGCTCAGAGCGGGTGGTGTGAGCTGCCCGTCAGAGCAGCCCGTCAGAGCTGTCCGTCAGAGCAGCCTGTCAGAGCGGCCTGTCAGAGCAGCCCGTCAGAGCGGCCCATCAGAGCAGCCTGTCAGAGCAGCCCGTCAGAGCGGCCTGTCAGAGCGGCTCGTCAGGGCGGCCTGTCAGAGCGGCTCGTCAGAGCGGCCTGTCAGAGCAGCCTGTCAGAGCAGTCTGTCAGAGCGGCTCGTCAGAGCAGTCTGTCAGAGCAGCGTGTCAGAGCAGTCTGTCAGAGCAGCGTGTCAGAGCAGCCCTTCAGAGCAGCGTGTCAGAGCAGCCTGTTAGAGCGGTCAATCAGAGCGGCCTGCTAGAGCGCCATGTGGTCCCGTTACTGCGCAGTAGAGAGCAGAGCACCAGAGTGCTACACCGCGGCTGCCATGAGCTGGCCAGGCATCCCCACGTTGGGGGGAAGAGTGGGGCCAATCAGGGATACATGGGGAGGAAGGGGGAAGCAGCGATCAATACACGCCAGCAAAGTTGAAGAGGCCGCGTTCTGGGGACTGTTCCCTCCCTACGAGGGCCCCAAGGTCATGGTCACGCGAGTTCCACATCCCCCCACTCCCCACACGCCCCCTCCCAGCACTCGTCATTCACTGCCACCCGCTGCATCTCATGCATTGGGGGCCAGAATGCAGGCGAATGAAGCCGTGCTTTTGCTCTGGGCGCTTGACGAACTAAAGTAGATAAATGTTGACATTTTTAGTGAGTAACAAACCGTAGCTTTAATTTTATATGAAGATTACCTAGCCATGTGGTATTCTAGATATTTTATTCAAGTTATTCGTGGAGGTTATTTAAACGAGTAAGTTTAAGAACAGCCTGTCAATTTGTTAGTTGATAAAAAAATCCAGGAATAACTTAAATTAGTAACAAATAACGAAGTTAAAATAAATTACACATAGAGTAAAGAGTTTATAGATATTTCCTTTTTGCAGGTGAATTGTGATATCATCAAAAAAGTAAAATATTTGAGATCATTTTCTTTTCATATCTCCGGATCAGTCGAATCGAAACGATGAAATGTTTGACGGACTCGCGTTTATTCACGTTTAGGCGTCCCTGAACTTGATAATTCTGGATTTGATGTTAGTGCATTAGCTGCCAACAGGAAGGAATGTGCGTCAGCCGAATTTAATTTTCCTTCACTTTTCTTTATGACGTATGGCGAAAAAATGTGGAAAAATATTACGTTTCCGCAAGGAACAAAAAGAACAAAAATGAATGGAGATTAAAAGTTAACTTGTTAAGAGAAAACATTAAATTGGATGTCAATAAAGATTGAATATCACTAAACAAAAGTTGTGTAAGACACCGCACGTTGTCACCGGGTGAGCCTTTCAAACCGATAATATTTAATACCAATAGCATTAATTAATTGTAAAAGACAGAAAATTCAAGTAATTTCTTTTAGAGCTTTCACAGATCATCAATTTTATAATTCACACATCTTGCACCCACGCGTGTTCTATTCTGATCCAAATCATAATTTAATCATTAAACTGACGTATACCATTAAACGAAGTCCGAATTTTACAACACACTTGAACCCTCTTGTTCGGGAATTAAATTTCCGCAAGCCTAAATAGTTTTTTATTGTTTTACGTTTAAAGCATTTTACTATCAGATGGTTAATTAATTCCGATCTGTACCGACAAAACAACGTACCTCTCTCTTGGGCGGTGCGAAACTCCAACGCGATTTTGCATAATAGTGAGGTAGTCATGGAAGTTTAATATCCGTGGTAAACTGAGTCAATATTTAGTGACATCAATACACGTTTTTAGTCCGCTCTGATATTTATAGATTCAACAAAATTCCACAAAATGTCATCACATTTTAAAGTGGAATCATTTAATAAATAACTGTAAACTAAGCATGTTTACATAACATCGACTGCGCAATATTTGATCCAGCTCGAAAAAATACCATTTAAAAAAATGATATATAATAATTATATAAGAATTCTAGTTCTATAATTCCTTTATTTATGTATGTGTAACGTGTCCTCGAAGTTCGTTTGTACCAGACGCCACGATAATCGCTTCGTAAAATTATAATAATTTAGGGGAAAAAAATTGCAAACACAATAAAATGAATAAATGAACAAAGAGACACGGCAGTGCACACTGCAAGAGAAGGCGATGTTCGTTTGTTTACGTGCGTCAGCTGACTGGTAGCGTGGCCGCGCTTGCGAGCCTCAGCGCTTGGGGCTGTGGACTCTCTACTTAGTTTGAGCCACAGCTGCTCTTTACTGAGCCAGCTGCTCTCTACTTGCATTACAGCCTACAGGTGACTGGGTACGTTGCTCTCTGATGACGTTCATGTGCAAATGGCACTCACCTCTGCACGTTAAGGCCGCTTCTTGGTCACACTTTCTTGCATGCTCGATGGCTGCCTTGAGGTATGATAATACCAGGAAAGAAGTTAAGAAAATTGTTCATGCAGCTCGCCTGCTCTGAGACTCCGATACTTATAGGTAGTTCATGAAAACAGCTGAGTGAAAGGTAGGGCTAACAAATAATTTAGAACTCGTTATTTTAATTAACGTACAGATAATTATGAATAACTACGAAATACTTACTGAAATGATCTGAAACTAATCATGCATCTCATATCGTATTCAGTATTTATCATGTCGCAAGATCACTAACAAACCCATTTTTACATTTGATGTTTATAATAGTCACGGCACACGTAAATTCGTGATATTCGTAGAATCATTAGTCATGAAAATTTAAATAACTAAAGGTTTGGACGAAAGTCGTGTTATGCTTCCACGGAAAATCAATAGGATGGCAGAGCTTTCTAGAAAGACGCACCCCTTAACGGTGCCTCTGTGTGGATCAATCCGGAGACAGGGTACGGAGGCCTCTGCGTCCGCTGATCATGAGTTCTTATTTAAAAGAAAATTAGTATTTTTGCTCCCTTTAGCGTAAACATTTGAGTAGCTCAGCTAATTTAAACATATTTTCTGCTAAAACTTCCGGAAAAGTTTGCGAAGCGAAAAAAATAGAATAGGAACCCCAGAGACATCGATATTTACACGACACAAAAATTAGGTGCTGCCTTCAAAAAATTTTGGTTCGTTCGACAATGCCACTTAAACAATCAGTAAACGCAACGTATCCTTAAGTGTCGGTGAAGTGGGAGTATTCTGAATAATTTTACTAACGGCAAAATTGCTCGTAAATATTTTTATTACGTTCATGAAGCAACTTTTCACTACGGAACTAAAACAAAAAAGACTTTACGCGACTACCCCGGTTACTTTTCTTCGGCAACAATATTAAATATGTTCCCAGGTTTTATCGATGATTAATCCAAGATGGCAGTTTCCAGTTAAAAAGTGTTAATTGACAACAACAGCTGGTGGAAAATTATTTTCATATGAATACAATACTTCATATTCTAATGCAGCCGATGTGCAACGCTTTAGAACGCTTTTTTCCTTTAACAACTTGGAGATAACTTTCGGACAAATTGAACTTGAATCCTGCATTCGATCAACATTTTACAAGTTTTCCATCCGAGATAATTAATCTAAACAGAGTTTACAAATATAAAATACTGAAAATATTAATTTTAATTATTTTCTATCAATGATATTTTTCAAATGATTAATTTAAGAAGAGACATCGGGTGCGATATACGAGAGCCAAGCAGGTGTAAAAGCGCCGCAAGAAGTCGTCTCAGAATAGCCCGCGTCACGTGCTTCTGAGGCCGCTGCTGCGACGCGTGATGCAAGCGTCGCAGCAGCGCACTGTTGTTCTCAAGCGGCACTGCATGACGCAACTTCGCAGTTCTCTGAACACACCCTTTCTCATTAGTTTTCTCTCTGGTTCATGTATCTGTTAAATATTGAATGTTTACTAAAATACACGATTACATTCAAGGTTCAGGACTTCGAAGGTTTTCTCCAGATATGTACTTTCAAATAATTCATTGACATATTTTGCTTTGCGTTTTACCGCGAAAGATAGAATACTTTTGCTAGATCAACTACAGTACGACGCAGCCTAATCTGGGCTCGGTCATACCACGCACACGCATTCCACATCCCAAGATGGGGCAGATTAACGAAGTATAGATCGTACGTGGAGGGCAAAAACCATGCCATCAAAAGGAGTTGAGTATTCGCTAAGTTACGTAAGCAGCTACCGTAGCTGTTACGCAACGAATCCTTATTATCGAGCGAGTCTTCCTACAGGAGGGGAGTTTCCTCCAATAAAAATCCTATTCCCACGAACGTTTATCACATTATTCTCATATAAATTTTATGTAGATTCTGCCCAAATATTAATTTAAATTTAAAGCGATAAAAAACCTGTGATTTCGCATTTAAATTTATGTAACGTAGAACCCCATTATACGAAGACGTTCGATTGCAGATTAATCGCCTACTGGAAAGTACATCACACGTTTCACTCTTAACCAATCTATCGATAATGCTTTATTGTCATATCGGCAAGCGTAAATCAGTAGATCAAATATAAATCACTTAAAATTATTGCTTGAAACACATTTACACTCATCATTATTCGCGCGTGAAGGCATCATATGCTTGAACAATTTTGGGGCCTGGAACATAAGAGGCCGCAAGGGGCAGCTACACGAGAGGCACGGCAATACTGCGCAGTTTGCTGAGCGCTCTCATACGTAAGTTTCAACACTCACCGTCCATTCCGTGGCGAAAGAAGACGTGAAGAAATATTTGTAGAAATTTTGAATAAGAACTTGGGCTCACATTACAACAGAAACGTTTTTACAAATAATCACTTTAAAATGAATTTAGTAACATTAATTGATGAGCTTGCAAGCGTACCAGATATTTCCAGTGACAGAAGTTGGCTCAGGTAAATAATGCACTTGCGCGCGCGCTAACGTACACGAAGTCGTCAATCACTTTACACGTGTAAAGCCTGATCAAACACGACAATCGAAGAAAGAACTCAATTAACGTTTCTTCATTGAAGTGTAACTAAACTCATCGTCTCCATAAAGGTATTTTTGTCCAACAACAGCACCACCACTTCCAACACCAGTGCACAACAGCGCTACAGGAGCTGCAGCGTGGAGGGAGCTACCAACTGCAGCTCAGTGCGAGCTGCACACATGTGACGGACTTCGGTCTTTCCGACCTGTGGCAACGGCATCACAACCGCTTCTGCTGCAGCAACTCGGCCTGCTGCAGGAGCTCCTCCTCTAGAAGCCTCTAGTGCCCTTGGCTCCTGCTGCTGCGCCTCAAAGCAATATCCGCGGCCAGAATTTCTGTCGCCATTCGCCAATGCACAACAATCAACCCCTCCATGAATTGTAATCAATCCCTCCATGAATTGTTATTATATTTTGAGCACCATACACGAGAACATAAGTTAAGATTACTGAGAATTTTGGCAGAGTTAGTTTTGAAAATACCATACTGAGGCTGTGAGGCATACTCTGGTCATAACCTCTTCTGTGGAAATCGTCAGAGCGATTGAGGCATTTAAACTGACGATGCAAGCAAAGAAGCGTATTTCCGGAGTGACTTGACGAAACCTTGACTGCCTGATGCCCGTGCTGTTTACTCGGCGAGGTGACATTGCGATTGAATGCTTGCAATTTTAATAAAGGTTCGATCGTCTCGAGGATTGCCATTATGTTGAAGACTTAGGCTCTTTGAACCGTAAGTGAGGTCAAAATTAATAACAAAAACCACTGAGGAAACACGGTTCCTTATTGACCTCTTCTGCCATCAGTACCAACTACTTTAATTCATTTTTGAACAAGGACAGAAGAGTGTCGATAAACAATGGGGTTCACTTTACAATGATGGGTACACATTGGCATTGGTGCCTATGTAAAATACCGACACCATTCTTAGGGTTTAATGTATACTACAAATAATTTCTAGCACGTATCTTCTATCACGAGTTTCAAACCAGCACAATTCTGATAGCTGCTTCTTGTTCAACAACCTAGAATGCGAGTTTAAGTCAATGTCCACACAATAGCTTCCTCCTAAGACCTCAGTGAAGAACAACGAAATTCTTACCCCCGGTGAGGGTTCGAGGCTCCCATGCCGGGCCCCACGCTTCCTCCGGCAGCCCCTCGGTTGCTTTGTTGTGGTGCTTTCGTAGCTGTGACGCACGAGCTAACGTGGCGCAATAGCTTTAGGTCAGCTCGTCTTAATATTTTCGGTGCCACGAAGTCCACTTAGTAAAAAATTTCGCGTAAGGCTCATTATTGTGATCACATTGTACTCCTAGAAGTGTCTTTAAAAAAAATCCTTATTTTGAGAACGAATGAGTCACTGACGAACGTAAACAAAGAGGCCTTCGAGGTTCAGGAGTTACATGCTGCAGCTGCTGCATGTGCTCTCTAATGGGAGGAGTTACAAGCCCACGAGGGGAGAGCATAAAAGAGAAGATAGGGAGGTGGGGAGGAATGTGTCCTCAGAGGGAGCCAAGAACCCAGTCACAATTCTGTAGAAAAGCCGAATACTTATTCATTCTGTGCAAAGGAAGTGAGTAGTACTCAACTATTACTATTAGCCAAAGCTTTATATTTTGTCTACGATCTTGAAAAATTTAAGCTATTTTGGTTATCAGAATCTGACATGGAGTTATTTATTATATTATTTATTATATATTTACATCTGTTAAACTTCAACAAATTAATTTGAACGAATTTTTGTTTCTGAACATATTTAGGTATAGCTGTTGATGAACTTAATCGTTGTGGAGTAGGTATCGCAGGTAAACCAGATTCCCTTATCGTTAAACCGAGGTGAAAGGCTGAATTTGCTAATATAAGACATCTTAAAATAAAAAAGAGATTTGGGCATGGAATTTTACATATTTTTTAAGAATTGAACGCCACGCCTTCATTTATTATACTGAAGATTCATGTCCTGTGATGATAATTTGGGTTCATGTAGTTACTGCATACCCAGAAAACCGATATATCCACTCGGTCCAAAAATGAAACGTTATCGAGTCCGTAATAAATGCGACGTACACTTCTATAGGAGCTCCAGGAGTTAATCTACAATCAATTTATTAAAGAGACTAACAACGGTTACAGCACATGCATTCCGGCCTGTGATGCCGAGGGTCGCCTTATCAGTGATTCAGAGAAAAAAATTAGATGACTCATGAATGATTCACTCCCAAAAGCATTCGATGACGCAGCAACTGCGCCAGTGCAAATCGGGCACCTTACCTCAGCTCGGGGGGTTGTTTGGAATCTTCTTTCCATTTCGAATACTGAAAACACACAAAATTGATTGCTTTAAAACATCACAATTTTAAACTTGGGACAATTAATCACCAGAGGATCTTGTCGCACATCACTGAGGCAGCGGAGAATCTTGCGTAAATTTTAATTAAGCCCAAACTATAGTTCTAATTGGACATCGTGGGCATTACTCTGAAATACAAAAAAAAAAAACACAAACTTCTTTCAGGCAAGCAGACTCTCTAGAATATTTTCATATATAGTTGCAAACAAAGAAGTATGCTTCACAAAAATAAAAGCAACGCTCGGCTCGTGTACAAACACTTCTTAAAATTAATTTAATCGTCAAATACTGAATTAAACGTAAAAAAACTAATTTGTTGGATCACTTTAGGCAGTAGCGTAGCAAAATTTCATCACAGTTTGGAAATTGCAGGAGCAACTTGAAGGAGGCCAAGAGACCAGCCAAAAATAATTATGCGTATCAACGAAACAAGCGCACCGAAATCAGGCTAATGTGCGATAGCACAGCGAGCTCCTTTCCGGAAATTTTTTAGCGATTAGAAAAATTACATTGAGAGGTCACTAAAGTGATTTTAGAGGATGATTAATCTAACGCTAACCAAACGTTCCGAAAAGTAACCGGGACAACTAACATTTTTCTCAGCACTATGAGACAGAGTATAAAATTTTTATCGACCCCAAGGAGTTCAACGTCACTGAAGTACTGAATAAGTAAAAAGTTTCGCAAACCTTCGTCACGTTGTTGGGGTTCTAGTTGCTAAATTCTTAAAACGCAGTGAGCCGACCTTAATTGGAGTGGCGTGGGTGTGCACTTTTTCCAGGCCCTCATATTTTAAGAGAAGCGCCGAGCTGGATCGACCAATCCGCCCACACGCGGCTGGACAGCTTTCTTTATATAGAACTCCTTCTAAATTGAGGCTTGCGATCCGAAACTGCTCCAAATCGTCTTAGCCAGGAACGGTGAGCCGCAAATAGGCGCAGAATAATGAGCCGCATAATTACCAATAATTAATAATTGAAAACAATACATACGTTGGCCTGGCCATTGGAACTCTTTCAAGTGCGGTCATCAAAAGTAGGGCATATGTGAGCAATTCAATTTGTCCATAGCGGGGATACAGGTAGAATGGAAATGTGAGCTCAAGTGTATACGCGCCGTTTGAACCATTAACATTGAGGGAATTAAATGCCTTACATTGGAAACCATACTGAGGGAATTAAAGATTAAACATTTTTACATTATCCTTAAAATTCTAAATTCGCTCGTGACGTCTCAACTCGGTATTAAGGTCATTTGCAAGACGCTTCAAGGCGCGCTGGATTTCAAATACAACCCTATTATATTTCCGTATCACGTTTACGGAACTGGAAGTCAGGAAGACGTCAATAATGCAACACATTCTCCACTGAAGATTAAATGGGAGGGGGTTTGATACCGTCATCAAGAGAATCCTTTATTTAAGCCGCGTTTATCAGTTGAAGAACAGAATACAAAAATACATTTCTTTATTTAATCCGAAGTTATCAGCTGCACAAGTACCTTGAAGTAAATTCTCGCATCAAACAAGCGGAAGATCTGCACATTGGTTGCTCATACCGATGCGAATGCACATTTTTACGAAAATAAATATTAGAAGTAGTATTGTTCCAGAATTGAGTATTGTTCCAGTGAGTATTGAGTAAAATATAATATCCACTGTAACTACCATTAACTTAATAATGCTGAGCACTTGATACATGATGTAAGACAAGTATATCCGTAACGATAAAAATGATGTAGCACGAAAACACAAACGAAAAACTAGGCATATATTCACTGCTAGTATTGGCAAGTAAATTAGGCATGGAAAGATTTAAGAAGAAACTAATGTCTAAAAGCTGAGCTTCTGTGATGACTGGAACAGAGACGTCACAGCAGCGTCGTACCTCTTCAATGGTCTTTGGATACCGCGGCTACCATTGCACCTTTTTGCGGCCGTAGTGCTGCGGAATCAAATTCAATTAATGCACGACGGAAGAAATATACATTACAATAAAAAGCTAACGATCAAACCAAAGAAGAGCTTAGTGGTAAATAAAGGCGAGTGAACCCGCAAATCCGTTATCAGTCTATCCATCAAAAGTGTAATTTTGCATAAATAATTAACCAACCTGAAAAATAATTACAACACCTGAGATTCCAACAGATATTCCACTCAGTGATCGCAAGTCCCAGATATTGCAAACAGCCACTAGGTCATCACGTGATCGTTATGCTTTCGAGGTGCACTCATTTGTGTTTGGTAATTTTAAAAAAGCTCGAAGTTACGATCCTGAAGGTGGAAATACCACATAATTAACGAACTTAAATGAAGAAACTCACAGGAGGAACGTAGAGAGGCCCCCACAAACGCGCCATCTCAGCCTCAAGTCTTGCGATTTTCTTTCTATGATTGGCTTCCGATTGTGCATCTTGTTCATTAATTAATACCCTTGCATTGGCAGTTGCGGTCATGTCATTTAGACAGTAATTTTTAGTCATACCATCTTGTTTCTCCTGACCTTTAGCATCTAACCTCCAAAGATTTTCTTCTGTCCTGGCAATGCGATCGTTGGCTTCTGCACACTCATGCTTCAGTTTATCTTCATCCTCAGCGGCCGCCCTGGCCTTTTCATCAACCTGATGCTGACGCTCCTTGAGAACATCCAGCAAAAGTTTGTCACGAGCTTCTTGTTCACGTTCCCACTGTTGCTCTCGTACCCGCCACAACCGCGCAGCTTCCTCACTGAAAAGCAAGTCGTACTCCTTGTCACGAAGTGCTTCCAACTTTTTATGTTCTTCTATCACGTTCATGACAAATGACAAGTCGTCTTTTATTGCAGAGCCAGACGCATAGTTTTGTTGCAAGTTAATGTATTCTTGAACAAGAGCTTCATCCTCCATCAACTCCTGCTTGACTAGCAACGCTCGTTGTCTTAGTTTGATGTGGTGTTGTCTTGCCCATGACACTGCGAGAGCTCGGGACTTTCTTGACTGTAACTGCGACTCTCGTCTCTCCATGAGTGCCACGAGCTCATTCCGCTCTCTTAATAAGCTTTCAGCTACTGCCTCCAGTCTGGCCTTCTCTTCCTCTCGTCGTTTAATGTCGTGCAATTGCTTCTCCAATTCTCGTTGATATTCTTCTCTTTGTTTTTGCTTTGCTAGAGAAAGTTTAATTTCTTCCTCTTCCTGTTGTCTTTGAATTGCAGCTGCGGCCTCCTCAATTCTTCTTTCTTCCAATTCCCTACGTAATTTCTCATCCTCCTTCCATCTTCTCTGATCAACCCAAGCACTGCGCACAAAATGCTGCAGCCGCTCACTCTCCATCTAAGAGGAAGTTATTAATCTTACCATCAAGAATTGAATCTGAATTATTTTAGTGCATTTACAAGATATTATGCAACACAAGAAGTGGAAAATTAGCAGGCAGGCACTTAGGATATAGTTTAAAAAAATTACAACTCAAAAGGCCATGCCTCAGATATGTGTGAAGTGAAAAAAGAAACATGTACCACAGTTATTTGTATAGTATTCTTATGAACCTGTCTCACTGCAGTGTTGCTGTTCTGCCAGGCTCTGTAACTCAGCTCCTCATTAAGCTTTTGTCGTTCCTCTGTATTTCTTTTCTTCAATTCTTCCAGACGTGATTTTAAGGCAGCAATCTGCCACAATAATGATATTATTTATAGCTTTTAACCTATAACAGACTTTGATTTATCAATCAATTCACAAGTAACATCCATCTAATCATTACTTAATCTTAAATAGCTTCAGTTTTCTAGTTACAAGTGACACATATGAAGAATACTTGCCAATAGAATAATTTTAGACATTAAGTAATACTTAACTATGAACAAACCTCTGGTTTAAGATATGAGCTTTCATCCAATAATGTTCGTGGCTTATTACATGTCAACATCAACTTGTCAGATGCATTTTGGTTTTCATTTGTAAGATCAGGTTGTAGCAGTGAATTTTCAAGGTTAGGAGGATGTTCATGATAAGAAGCATCTTCCTCAGATGATGGCTGACGTCCCATGCCAGTAGCTCCATGAAAATGTTGGGTTGATTTGGAGTGCTGCTCAATGTTGGTCACAAGAGGAGTGCAGCACCTGTAAAACAGAAAGTTCTATATTTCTACCCAAATTAGTACCCTGAAAAGTTTGGATATTTTATAGCAAATATAATGCAATTTCTTTGAAAAACAGTTTACTACGTAATTGCAAGAAGATTGTTATGACAAAACTAACCTTGGGGCAGATGGTTTTTGATTGTACATATCAGCCTTCAACTGAACAGTTTTGAAATGCTTGCTAGCATCAAGCCATTGCTGTCGTTTGACAGCTTCAAGCTCTCTTTTAGCATTGCACTGTTCAACCCAACTCTTTGCTGAAATTTGTTGGCGTGCAACTGGAGGAAAATTATCCCAACCCCCAGGTAAGCCACCTGGAGCAACATTGGCATGCAAGGTTTTTTGACATGGAGGCTTTCTTGACTTAGGCACTTTTTTGCTGGCACTATTTCTTCCATACATAATTCATCAACTTAGATAGGAAAATTTCTTTGCACAAGCTACTATAATTTGCCTAAAATTCAGGTCTCTATAGAGACCTGAATTTATACAGACCTCTATAGAGACACATTTTTAGAATGATTACTGGCATAGAGCAAACAACATTCAGGGGCAGTGCACCCACTTGAAAGGTGTCTCTGTTGCTGACACCTGCAGCATCTGAGAGGAGGAGGGTTATAATCTCTCATACCGTACTGTATGAGATGCAAGCAAAAATATATTTTTCTGATATCTGTTTGCTTTCAAAGTCTAACTTGAGGACAAAGGAGTCTTATTTTGATGCTCCAAAAAATTTTGGAAGTTGGGAGATCTTGACTATCTGGCAAGCTTGCCATTGTCCAAGATTGCCATTGTCCAAGATTACTGGTGGAAAGTTAGGTTTTCATTGCATCTTCTTCATTAGGTTTGAATTCCACAGCTACAAGGTTATGTCTTTTGTTGATCAACACATCTTCAATTGTAGAGCATTGAATCATTTTATTTACTTGTTTGGCAACCAAGACTGGGTTTTATCACCTGGTTTTTGGGGTTTTGTCACCTGGTCTGTGTCAGTTTTAGGAAAAAGATCATTTCATTGAGCCTGGTTGGAGATAGTTTATTCAATTCCATGTTGTTGGATGGTATTAAATTTGAATAGCTCTGCAGGATCTACCAGACCTCAGTTTGCAATTCTGGTGTTCACAACAAGTTAAACTCTTATGCTTGATCTGAATCTTAAAGATATCAATATCATAATCAGTCAGCCTTCAAGAATACAAAACTGATTTACACTAATTATTTCCTTTAATTCACTTGAATCTTCAAGCTTTGCCAAAAGCAAAAGTTGCCGTATTATTAATTATTGTTGATTTCAATTATAAATTCTTACCATTACAAAAATCTATTTAGATTTGAAAGAAAAGCTACTGGCAGTAAACTAGCTACAAAGAACATTGCACTCAAATTTCTGGAGCTCACAAATAAATATTGGACTATACCTAACAAAAATATCTAACACAAATTGAATTCTACAAACTCTAATATTACAACAAAATGAAATCAAAATAAAAGAAAAGAGACAGCTGTTGGAAATCAAAGAAAGCTGCATGATTGCACAGGGACTTGCAGTTCCATTTGTTGCTGTTTCTAGGATTATGTCCTCATGGTTGAACTAGTATAAGGTTGACCCATGAGAAGCTCATTTTTGAGGATGTAGTTTGTTCTTTGTCTGTGATGTCACTGATCTCAGTGACATCACGGGCATTAACCAAATTAACCAATAACCAAAATGTGATCACACAGGTCAACCAATCTGTCATGGGAATGACAAGATTGTTTGCATTTCCCAATCTCAGTGACGTAACAACAAAGATAAACTGAAGGACAGAAATCCTCATTGATCAACCTTATATAGTTAAACCATGTATGTCCTGTTCATCATCATCAGCATGTTGGGAAAAGATTCTAACATGGTGCTGATATTAAGGTATCTCAACACAGAAATGACTGTTGCAAATGAGATCAGACAGAACAGTAATAGTCATAAAATATGCAGCATGGTGGCCAAGGAGAACATTTTTTGTGATCCTTTCTCAAGTTTATTTTTGAGTCATATATGTAGACTAGTAAGTATCTTAGATACCACATACCAGTTTTATCATATATAAGAAATTGATTGAAATATTTTGAGCAGATAAGGTAATTAAGAATGAATTGATTCTTAAAAATCTCTGGTTTGCTATGACACAGACACACCATCAAATGTGGTAATAAGGGATGATTTTGGGCATTTTTGTTAATAACCTCTTACCATGAAACATTTCATAAACAAGTTCGGGCTCAGGTTAACCCTTTACCGCCTGACTTAAGGGCAGCATTTGGGTCAAAAATTGGAAATTTTAATTTTTCCTGTTTTTGTGCACATCTTTAGCTGACATTCTGACCTATCCAATGGTACCAAAATCATCTTTGTACATTGATTTATGCATTCACGACAGATCGCTAGGATTAGGTGTTGTAGAGCTCTCTCACAATATGTTACGGGTAAAATTATCAGCCGGGTCACATAAGACTAACATCTGTGGACGCCGCACTTCAGTTACCCAGTAGCTGTCATGGGGGAAGGTGCTCATGCAGTCGTTCCCTCCATCTGAATTTGAGCTCAAGTAACATATTCCCTATCATCCTTGCACCTTAAATGCCTTTATATAGCTTGACGTGGGGTGTTCAGGGCTTTGTTGCGCTCTCCTGAACACTGTACTTATTGTCACTGGGAATTTGGTATTGATGTCACTGGTATTGTTCTGGCATTATTGTCTTATTGTCACTGGTATTTATCTCCTACTGTGGGGGAATGGCTTTTAGCTGTGTATTTTGTGTTGCCATTAATTCTCTCATGCATTTCTCCCTGATCCCTTGTGTTGTTCTCGTTCCAGATCACCAATGATTATTTATACCTAGTCTTTGCTTTAGCCTCTAAGCCTGATGTTATGATTAGTAATATCCCTGTTAAGTGCAAGCTAGAACCAGTCTGTCTACCAGTGCTTTTGGAGATTGCTGATCACTATTTTACTGACTCATAGCCAAGTGATTGATAAAGGCTTACCATTATGTTGTCTAACTGACAAGTGGCTACTTCCAAAGACTAAGTGCTTAGTGCTGGCTATAATGTCATGTGCAATCTATGACTCCAGAGCAGAAGTCACCTCTTATGGTGATCTGGATTATATTCTGGCCATGAAACCCACTGACCTAGTGTTAAGAATCACCTGCAACCGTCACAGTGTTTAATGTGTTTTTTTGCTTCTCCATTATCAAGTTTTGCTGCTCTCTGCTGTGGTCTTTAGTCCTGGTGCAGTGCCTGTCTTGTGAAAGTGATCTCAGCTGCAGACTCGTAGACCGTGCCCCTCACTGTTGCTTGTGGGTTGGAGCTTGACCACAGACACTGGATACCCAAATGAAGACCCTGTTAACCTCACTTCTGAACAGGGAGCTGTGCCAGAAGAAATTGAGAAGCAGAAGCCATTTGTGAGCTTTATTTGTTGTTAAGTTTTATTTTCACCATTCCTATTACCACATTTTACTGATCACCAAGGTATTTTATAGATTTAGGGTTTTTGGTAATACAGCAATCCCTTGATTAGCACGGTTTTGAATACCGCGGTTTTGATTAAAGCGGAAAAAAATTTGCAACCTACCCTTAATCTACGCGGTGCCAGTTTTGATTAGCTTGACTTTTTTCTCACAACGCATCATTTTCCCGCCTCTAGCCAGAGGTGTTACATTTGTAACAAAAGTGTTACTTTTTGCTTATTAGATCTTATGTTGTTACTTTTGTTATGACTTTTGGAAAAATTTGCCAAATGTTGTTACTTTATGAATTTCAGCCAATAATTCTTTAAATAAGGCCCTGTTCCGTAGGCACTCGTGCTAACTACCGCGCCTTATCTTGTTCATAACTCGAATGGTCGAGTTTGGCAACATTCGCCGGTAAGTGCGCCATGCCGGTGCTCTAGTTACTCGTTAGCCTTCAACTGGTCAAGATCGTTGCCATATCTACTGCTCATTTTTATCAAACTACATAATTTTCCTTGATAAATTACCAACATAATTATGGACAAAAAGGGAATGCTTAAACGTAAAAATATCACTTTGGAGACTAAGCTTGAAATAATTAAGCGTTTTGATAATGGTGAAACAAAAACGAAGATCAGTGAAGACCTAGGGTTTCCCGAGTCAACAATACGCACAATTTTGAAAAAATCGTCCGAGTATCAAGAGAAAGGAAAAATTGCTTCTACGTCGTCGAGCGTGCAATGCACTAGAAATAGGACTCGTATAATGATCAAAATGGAGGATTTGCTTTGGAGGATTCATTCGCATTTATTTTATTTATTTCCCCTATTATTTAGAAAAAAATATGATGAATTTTAGTGGAAAAAAAAATTATTATGTAACTTTGCTATTTTTGAGGATTCATTATAATTATTCCCATATATTCTTAAGTTTGATTAGCGCGGTTTTGCTTAACACGGTAAAACTCGGGGATTTATTAACCGCGTTAATCAAGGGATTGCTGTATCTATACTTATTTTCCATCCATTTTCATTCTTGTGTATGTCCCTTTCATTAACCCCACTAACCCCTCAGCATCATATACCCAATTACATCGTCTCAATGTATCTGTCTTCTCAGTTTTGAGTTCATTTAGCTAGATTGGTATTGTGTTACATTTGTCCTGCTGTTAGGTTGTTTTTAATAGTTTTCCATGTGATAAAAGCCAACAATATATTGGTCATACTGGGCCTTTTGAGGAGGTTAGGAGTGTCCCTAACACTACAGTTTTGAAGCTACAGAATTGAGAGATATACCATTCGATTTGCAAATAAAAGATCTAGAGGATGGTTGTATTTTTTTCAATTTCGTTATGGTTTTGAAAATATTTCAAAAAAGGGGGGGGCAGAGGGGGAGGGGGGGAAGTGAAAAATTCACAAAAAAGCCCCCCCACACTTATATATTAGAATTTCAAAAAAAGCTACAACCAATCGATAGATATGGTCTTTACGCATTGAATGATATGCGTCTCAATGATGTAGCTTGAATATTCTTAGGAGATTGTTTTCTATGGTACCCCTATTTGGCTGTTTTATACAAATTTCATGTTTTCTTTCAATTTTTAAAAAAATTTACATGAACAAAAGCAGTCTATTTTTTTTACATATGTGTACCAAGTTTCTAAGTGATCTGTCTGTAAATAACCAAAATAAAATTTGACCCGGGTGCTCCTCTTAACTTAGCCCTTTACTGCCACGGAAGTTGGCAGGTGACTGACAAACCAATGTAAACAAACCGCTCATTCACTAGTTGAGCTATGAATATCAGTGTACTCTGAAGGAAAGTTGGGCTTCTGAGCCATAAGAGTGAGAAAAATTCCCTATACAGATGTTTTTTTGAAAGGCAACTTGAAAGTCCAGTTTGGTACTGTGTCCGTGGTCATGCCATTGAGAATTGAAAATGACCTTGTTCATTGCAAGCTGTATATCAGCAGCCATTTAGAATTTCTTCTGTATCTGTAAGCTTACAGGACTGGGCTTGTAATTTTGCATATTTTAATTGGGTCAAGCAAATTTACTATAACAAAAAAAGATTGCAAAAAACATACCTGAAACAGAAAGGAATATTTTAGTGAAAACATCTTATTTTTGGAGAAATAAATAATCATTTAGGTTAATTACTCTTCATTCTATGTTGCCCCTGTGCACAATTCTATCCATGACATTCTACGCACAATTTTGTGATGACTGATGAGTGATGCTGCATTAATTTTTTCAAGTGAAATTTTTTCATTAACTGGAGCCAATGCTAACCAAGGTTCTACAGTAAATGAGTTTTTATGGTGTCCCTTATTATCCCATTGTGTGGAAATGGCTGCATTTTGCTTTGTTTTGAGATAGGAAAATTCAGTCCATGAAGTTTCAAAGCTGACACTTGTACGCAACTTTTTTTCGAGTGAAATTTTCTAATATAGCAAATATTTTTTTTGCTACTGACCTTAACCACCTTAGCAGAAGTACTTTTTCAAAATATCACTTTCCAACATTTTTTCGGAGATTTTTTTAGAGCTAGCAAATGTATGATTGCTTAACTTCCTTTATGCTACATAAATAAGAAAAATGTTGAAGTTCATGCCACTATTTTTACTTTTGCAATACTTCAATTTTCAATTAGTTTTGCAGCTATAATATTATTACACCATGATGAAGGCAGTGTGGAATTCCAGAGGGATACCAGAATCAAATTAACCAGTACAGATAGCATATTGGAGAGCAGCACATGAAAGCTCGGAAAGGCCAGAAACTTTCCACTTTCAGTCCATTATATACATATCCTATCCATTTCCAGCTGTGATTGGATGATGGCATTGTGGTGTTAACCCTTTTTCAGCTGTGATTGGTTGATGGAATTATAATGTCATCCCCTTTCCAGCTGTGATTGGTTGATGGGATTGTGATGCCATCCATTCCAGCTGTCATTGTGCTCAAAAGCCCCACCCAAAATATGGCATATGTACTACAGTACTGGTTAACTTAATACTTGAACTAACATGACTTAATATTTAACATAAACTTAAGCATTATCTTTAAATGGGGTAATAAGGGACAGGCGGGATAAATTGGGACAGTTGTCCCACATTTTATGGAACTGTTGTAGCAGCTTAATTGATCAAAATATTGCAAAACTAAAAATAGTGGCTTAAAGTTCAACATTTTTACTATCTATGGACTCTGGAGCATAGAGCAAGTTAAGAAATCATACATTTATTAGCTCTAAAAAATTGGTGGAAAAAGTTTGATAAGTCAGATTTTTAAAAAGTACCTCTGCTAAGGTCTGTAGCAAGAAGTACCCATTGTATTAAAAAATTTTACTTACATAAAGTTGCACACAGGTGTTGGTTTAAAAACGTGATTGACGGAATTTTCATATCTAATTCCAAAAAAATATGGCAGATATTTCTGCAAAGAAAGCTGCATTTTTTTTTTAAGACAGCTGCATTTAATCCAGTGTAATAAGGAACACCCTCAGGGTAATAAGGGACACTCCTAAAAATGAATTTTGACAGTAGAATCTTGATTAGGAAAACAAGTAAAAACCACAGAAAATGTTATTTATTCCACATCTACATCATCTACTAAGGAAGAGGAGGACTTCAGAGTACAGTTAATAATGGATAAGTACACTTTGCATGCTTCAAACATTTTAAAATTAAGTTTTATTTCAAGTGTCCAGGATTACCCCGTTCCCAGGGGTAATTAGCGACACTTGTATTTTGCATCTGGCTCCTCACAAACAGCACATGGAATTTTTCAGAAATGCCATACAATAGCCTCTGCAAAAGGCTTTAAAATGAGCCTAAACTTGTTTAGGAAATGTTTTTTGCTAAGAATTTATTAACAAAAAACACTCAAAACCATCCCTTATTACCCTGTTTGACAGTATTCATTACAAATAAAGGGCCTGGTATTTTTTTCAATAATCCATTAAATAAAAGAAAAATAAATAATATACGTTTAAAAACTACTTTTTAAAGACAACACTTCCAAAGAATCCAGTATCTCCAATTTTACAGATGTAGTATCTCATTTAATTTTCGAAAATTAAAAAAATTACCTTTTCAATTTTTTAAATATATATAAATTTTTTTCAAAATTATTTATTCCGTTANGGGGATCACTCATGTCAGAAGAGTTCAACTTGCCCAATTAACGAAAACAAACAGCAACAAATTAACAAAGAGGGAGTAAATAAATGGGAAGATGAAAAGAGGAAGAAAAAAAAGGTAAAAAAAAATAAAATAAAAAATAGAACGAATAAAAAAATAATAAAATAAATAAAAATTCAAAGCAGACTGGCAAACCTCAGAGGCCAGAACCTAGGCCCTAGGAGGCTAGGGAGAGAGCCAGTTGCGTCTGTCACGTCTGAATGAATTTATTGTAGGTTTGAGCAAGGGATCACAACTAAATCTGAATATCTATAGCTTAAAAATTCGCCGGTAATTTCAAGGAACGAAAATTACACACGTGACACGTGCTTTCGCCACGAACGCAACTGACTTTCTCCTGAAGACGCTGAAGTCGCTGAAGTGGCGAACGATTGATCGATGGAACGCCGCGGCTGAACGAATTCCGCGAATTTGCCAAGAAGTAAAGTATCGTTTTTCAATATCCTATGTTGAAAAATTAAGCACTCAAACTACGCATATCTCCTTTTTGTGTTCTACAAATAAAAAATAAAAAAATCTGACGAATAACATATGCTTAAAAAGGCACTATACTCATGTTCATACAATTAAACTCATTGCCTTATCTTGGTTTGAACAGTCGAATCTTACGACTATGAAAGCATCTTATATAAAAAAGGCGGAAATCAATCAATCATATTTTAATTTAAACCACCACACAGCACTATCAGTAAAACTCCGCACTCAACCACAATATTTAGCGCTCGCCAATAGTGCTTAGCGCAAAACGACCTCTTACGATTTATTTACTTCAACGCTTATATCTCAGGAAATATTCAACCCAGGGAGTGTGGAGTGATGGAATAACGTGAATCAATTACTTATTCACAGTAAATAATCACTCCACACTCGACCACAACATTTAGCACTCGCCAATAGTGTTTAGCGCAAAACGACCTCGTACGGTTTAACTACTTCAATGCTTATATCTCAGAAAATATTCAACCCAGAGAGTGCGGAGTGATGAAATAACATGAATCAATTACTTATTCACTGTAAATAATCACTCCGCACTCGACCACAACTTTTAGCACTCGCCAATAGTGCTTAGCGCAAAACGACCTCTTACGGTTTAACTACTTCAAGGGTTATATCTCAGAAAATATTCAACCCAGAGAGTGTGGAGTGATGAAATAACGTGAATCAATTACTTATTCACTGTAAATAAAATCACTCCGCACTCGACCACAACATTTAGCACTCGCCAATAGTTCATTTTACCAATCGAAACGTATTGCAGAATTCTGAGCGGATGTTTGAATGCATATGCAGAATCATTAAATGGGCAGGACAGTCACAATGTACTTCGAACAAATTAAATTTTACTCAAAATAGAAATGCAGATATATATATGCAATTTGTAATAAAGAATGAAGTTTTCGATAATTGATTTTTATATTAGGCTTGCCAGCCTCAAGAATAAAGGCATTAGGGTGGGACGATATATTTCTCAAAGTTCATGAATTATCCGTCAACGACAACGTAGTTGTAATGATACGTTGCGATGCGAGGAATGAACGCGGGACAATATCTACGGGAAATTTGAGCAGATGTTGAAGCGACTTTGGTCAAATATCCTTTAACAAGGAGTTTGGAGCAAATTGTGCAACTTATTTGTAAATAAAGGTATCTTATATGTTATTCGTGTTAATAATATCTGAACTTGAACTGTAAGTAAATCATACTGAATGGTTCTGAAATTGGTAATCAACTTATCATTACATTTTCCTTACCACCATCTTCTGTGCTTCCACTAATTTCAGGAGGACCAAACCCTGTGGCCTGCGCCAGCAAGGCAGCTGGGATCACTCCATGGTGCAGAGGGTAGATGCAGCGTCGCCAATATATGGGTTTTTAAGCCCTAAGCGTCGCCGGGTAATTTTTAATGGAAAGCCATTTACGCTGAGTAATGAAAAACTATTTACAAGCCACAAACTTATTTACAAGGTTGCATGCACGTGTTAATCCAAATAACTAATTTTACCCTAAAACAGCCTGATTGTACAGCAAGTGTCAACTGAACATGTGATAATGCAGTCTGACCACTCTAATGTGACTGCAACTACGTAATCAAAAACTTGATGTTTACATTTTTTTGTCTCATCACAACTGATTTCCAAACAAGCTTCACTGCATACTGATTCAGCGTCTTTGGCGTCTTCAGCTTTTAAGTGTTACCCCATACTGATGAATCTAACATACCGGAAACCTTACTTTTTCAAATAGTTGGCCGAAGACTGACAAATATATTAAATGAAAGAATTTAAATCTAAATGTGTCGGCAAGATCTTCTGAAGGCATAAATTTTGCTACTGAAGCGTCGCCAAAGTCCAAAGATCTTGCTATAATCATCCACTCTCTGCACAGTGGGGATCACTCATGTCAGAAGAGTTCAACTTGCCCAATTAACGAAAACAAACAGCAACAAATTAACAAAGAGGGAGTAAATAAATGGGAAGATGAAAAGAGGAAGAAAAAAAAGGTAAAAAAAAATAAAATAAAAAATAGAACGAATAAAAAAATAATAAAATAAATAAAAATTCAAAGCAGACTGGCAAACCTCAGAGGCCAGAACCTAGGCCCTAGG